>NW_008825429.1:600894-621997 GCF_000699105.1 Pygoscelis adeliae
GTGCAGGACCTTGCACTTGGCCTTGTTGAACTTCATGAGGTTCGCACAGGCCCACGTCTCTAAGCCTGTCAAGGCCCCTCTGGATGGCATCCCTTCCCTCTAGAGTATCAACCACCCCACTCAGCTTGGTGTCATCCGGAAACTTGCTGAGGACGCACTCAATCCCACTGTCCATGTCCCTGGCAAAGATGTTAAATAATACTGGTCCCAATACGGACCCCTGAGGGACACCACTCATCACTGGTCTCCACCCGGACATCGAGCTGTTGACCGCAACTCTTTGAGTGTGACCATCTAGCCAATTCCTTGTCCACCAAATGGTCCACCCATCAAGTCCATGTGTCTCCATTTTAGAGGCAAGGATGTTGTGTGGGACAGTATCAAATGCTTTGCACAAGTTCAGGTAGTGGTGGTGTAGTTCTGCAAGTCCTGTTGTGTGCATGTTCTTTTGATGCATGTCTTCTATTGAGGTTACTTTGTTTCTTTCTTTAAAACTTAAAGGGTGCCTCGCCAATAATTTGCATTATTTTTAACTTGTCTTTCTCTTCTTCCCTACCCTTCTCCATTCATCTAGCACAGTTCTCTACAACTCTGAATACAAGCAAACCAGCTATGCTTGTTAGCAGCTTATTGCAAAATACACAGAATAGTATCTTCTCTTGCCAAGGGTTCTAGAGGACCCTGGAGAAGCAAGTCAGCTCTTAAACTCTATGTAACATCAAGAACTTCCTGGAAAGCCAGGGTCTAGACCAGATTACGTGTCAGAAAAATGGATTGTACCGAGTTTGGAAATCAGTCACAAATCAGTCTACACATGTAAAGAACAGTCACTATTGGTCTGGAGACTTACAGTACTGTGAAATTTTGGGTCAGCATGAGATCTGTCAGTCTGCTTGCTAAACTTTCTTGCTAAAATACAGTCTGCAAACGAGTAGCTCAGAGATTTTTCACAGAGCTGTGTGCTTTTGTAAAATAAAATACTACCTTCTCTGGTGCGCGCACATGTGTGTGTTGTCTTTTAATTCCCTCCTAACACTCTTGGAATTTTCAACCCAGCCAAATTCATTCCTTTTCTGAGTGTGCATCGTGTGTGCTTTTGGCAAGGGAATGCAAATGGAAATTTCTTTTAGGGTTCCTTATATGAACAGTTTCAATCAACTGGGTTTTTTTTGGCTATTGAATAGTTACATTCATTCTTTCTGGGCCCCAAACACTCCCTGGGGTTGAACAAATAGACCCCATTATGTTGTACAATGTTTGTCAGGGTCTCTTCGTACTTCCTACTCCATTTTCTGCTAGAAAACTTACTTGCAAAGTATTTGTAACTCCATATGAGGCCTTTTACTTAAGCTGAGGAGATTATATGGCACTGACCTGACACTTCCAGTTTTAAGTCCCCAGTTGAGTGTTATGGGACAAATGTAGTTGTTCATGAGATGTAAGGTAATCCCATTTTTCCCAGCCAGTTATGATTATGTCTAAAGTTCTGGCCATTAGTGCATTTTTGGGGCCTGTCTTGTTCTATATAGGGCCAGAACTCTTTTGTTTTACTATATAGCTACAGGCAGCCTTCTTCTGCCAAAGTAATCTACGAAGGTATCATTTTACTCCTAATTCTCCCTCCAGTTTCCCCCCATCCTTAGTGGCGTTGTGCCTGTATCTTTTGCCAGCATCTTTCCACCCATTTAAAGAGGAAAAAAACACAACTATAAACATGACTTTGTTCCCCTTTGCTCTGTCAATACTGTGGTAGGAGAATTCAGTGTAATCAAAGCTCTTAAATTCTTGAGAGAAGAAATCTTCCCTCAAATTATCTGGGGTATGCACATCTTTTCTTGGAGTTTTGCATTTGAAACCCTTTGAAGGAAGGAGAGGCCAGCTTTCTGTTTGAATGGGCTGGGAACTTCCCTTGCAAAGTGTTTGGAATAATTAGTGTCCAGCTGCTCTGTTGCAGTAGATCGCTCGGCTGCATAGCGTGGGCAGTACACTTGATCTCTGCCTGTGCAGTAAATCTGATGCAGATGTGCTGAATTTACAGTTTTGTATACATCTGCTGCTGTGCATGTGCTGTGGGTATCTGTAGCGTCTCTCTGACTTGGGGCAATCCTAGCAGGAGGATGTCTGAGAGCACACTGCTACTGCCAGCTATGTCTTTCAGCTGGCAGTTTTCTTCCTCTCCTGAGGGATTTGAAGCTGGGCCATGGCACAGGTGAATTGCTCACAATCACTTCACATACTCTGTGAGTCACAGGTTGGGTATCCCTGTGTCAAAGGAGTAAGGGGAATGATGCTGCTTCTTGCTTCAGGTGATGAGTGTGCTGATCAACTAGATCAGTGCCAAGGTCTGGTTCCCTAGTTAAGAGAACCTACTCTGGCTGCTCTTCAAAGTTTAGTGCTCCTTTTCACAGGATCTGGTGGACTGTGTATAGTACTGGGCTGTCTGCGTTGTAGAATTTTACTGGTCTTTTCTGCATGGTGGATGTGTTCAACTGCATATCTCTGTTTTTACATTTAATTGCAGCACAGACTGGATTTCTCATCATTCCTTTTGGCGTACTTCCTGGAGTAAAGTGGACTGTGAGAGGATTTCAGGAATGCTTGATGCTCTTGCTATAGAGAAAGTTTGGTGGAAGCCACTTGTGGGTTCAATGCTAACCACTGGGTCGAACCGCATGGTCACAACTGATAGCCAAGAAAAGTGCACTGCTGAAATGCTCAGGTCCTATAATGTTACATTTTGTGGTGATTTGGTTTTTGGCAAGATGTTCTTCTTCAAAATGGAAAAAAAAAGTCTGAAAGCAAAAAGAAACTGTGTTTTAATGGAGTTTTGTACTTGCGCTGGAGGCCGAATGTTCCTCTCTGCACAGCAAAGCTGCATGGTCTAGAGGAGCACAGGGTGATGAGGAAATGCTTCCGGCTTTCACCTTTTTTAAAAAGGCTGCTGTGTTCCAGCTGCAGCCAGCATAAAAACCTCATGTTTTATCGGGCTTCAGAGACAATAGCAACTCCTAACTTTTTTTTAAAAAACTACTCTTTAGTCCTTGAAAGATTTTTTTTTTTTCCCATTTGTATGGTTTTGGATTGCTCATCTGTAATGGCACGTTCTACTGATGCCTTTTTCAAAAAGCACTGATAGAGAGAAGCTGCAGCCTGAGCCTTTTCTTTCTGGTGGGGTTATAGTAATGCTGGGTTGGAGTCTTGTAGCCAAGAACCTTAAATCACTTTTTTGGCAACAGGTTGCTCTGCCAATACAGAAGAGTAAATGGAGATGGAAAAGTTAAGTTCTTCATTCCACTGTATTTGTAAGTAGCAGGAACAAATACAGTCTTGTGGTGATGCAGTTGTATTAGTAGCTGCATTATGTTGAAGATCAAAATCACAGCAGTGGCAAAAATCGGTGGGAAATCTCTGTCAGCTGAGATGACTCAAGTCTATCCTGGAGAATGAGTGCAAAGTAATTTTTGTAGTCGTTAAGAAGCAGTTTCTCTTTTAATAGGTAAGAAGGTAAAATTTCAGAGGAAATGAAAAAGATGAGTGTTGCTAACACTAACTTGACTGTTTTACAGCCTTCTGGGTCTCATATTGATTATTTTAATATAAAAGCTCTACTGGAATACTTTATACAAGTATTTATACTTTATTTTTACACTCACTGTTCTCACTAGAGACTGTTAGTCAGGTGTCTTGCCTTTGCTCTAAAAAGGCTTACTTTGTGCCCTGATGGAAACCCCTCTCTATTACTACTTTTTTCCTCTCTACCCAGTGCCACTTTTTGGCCCTGTGCTCTGTTCCTTGTCACAGTTGAATTTCTTCTCATATGAATAAAATGGAGACTTTTTTTTTTTTAAAGTTATGGCAGTATGTAGCAAAGGTTTGGTTAAGTCTGATCTTGTCACTGAAGTAGGTTGAAGACAGAAGCAATTCTGCTAGTGAGCTCTAGATTTTCTTCCTTTAGGTGCTCATCTTATGTGATTTGGGCTCCGTTGGGTAAATTCCAAATTCCTACATTCTTTCTGTATTCTGATGCTGGTGGAAAGTAGGCTTGAGAGATAACGGACAAGTTAGGTGTCTTTCAGTGGAGTTAATGAATGCATGGGTAATTGTTCCATGTCATAGAGCTAGCAAATCTGTAGTTCCTGCTGGGACAAAGCGCTGACTTTATTGCACAGGACTGGGCCAGTTTCTAGGCTGTCTTGGTGCAAGGCAGTGTATGTGATGAGCTGAGCTCTCATCATTGCTCTGACAGGAATTTTCCATGTTTCTCACTGAATATGAGCTAGTACTCTGTGTTTTGGGGTTTTTTCCCCCTTTATGAGTGGAAGAATCAGTAGCTTTGTTCTGACTTGTACCACTATAGCGAAAATACATCTCACTTAACATCCTTCACTTGTTTCCTAATGTTTTTTGAGTGGGAAACTGGTAACTTGCCACAAGTTCTTACTTCATTTCTTACTTCAAGCATCACTACATGCATGATATCCCACAGATTCCTCATCTGAGGGCACTGAAAGATTCAGACTAGAGCCAAGTACTAAACAAAAAATGTTACGTAAACCCAAGTAATTTGGGGCAACCTGAATCAGAATAAAGGTCTAGTTCTGTAGGAATAGGAACAAGGACAAAATGAATGCATTGTCCTAACTTTGTTTGCTCAGGCAATTGTTTTTCATACAGTTTCATAAAATCTGCATTTTTGGCAAGCTGGTGTTCCAGAATGTGTATATATTTGCCTTTACTGACGTGTCTGGTTCTGTTAGGGTTAGACCTTGCTTTTGGGCTATCAGAAACATTTTTGACACTGATGATAATTGCTGGCAATCTTAAACACACATCTTGTACATCCAAGACTATAGATGAGGAAAATTAGAGCAGAGATCAGCTGTTCTGTTAGGTGTAGAAAGACGCTGTCTTAGCAGTATTATACCCAATACAGTAATTTGCTGCTGATGCTAAGAAAAGATTATCATTCCAGCGAAAGGTAAAATCTAGATCAGAATCTTCCAGGGAAACTTGAAATCCATCACTTTCATTCCAGAGTTCTTGTATGTGTCCTGTGGAAGTCGACTTTGCAGATAAGTTTCCAAATCTGAGTGTATGTTATTTCAGTTCATTGTGACAGCTGTATCAATAGTGTGAATGAACCAACCCTATTGTTCTCCCACCCCCACCTGCAGTACACGCGAACAGCTGTACAGAATTGGACAGTTGGTTTGCAGTCCAGTAGGTGGTCTGAAATTGGCTGGCATCAGCCAGCTTGGAGGAAGGTGCAGACACCAGATAGTGGCGATTCTGTTCTCTGAGGTTTTCTTTTCCCTGCCTTTACAATTTGGTTATTGTTGAAGCTGAATTTAATATTTAAAACTTTCTTACTCAGTCTCACTCCTGCCCCTGTCACTTTTATGATTCTTTATTTACTCCTTCCCATTGACAGTGAATGAGCATTGAAGTTCTGCAGAGAACTGGAAATTTTTACCCTACCGAGTTTTCCTTCTATATGCTGTTTAGTCTGGTAGTCCAACAAGTCCAACTTTAATACAAATAAATTTTTTTTAATGGGATGCTTATTCATAAAACAGTTGCATGTCTAATAGGATATGTATATTGAACCATTTTTAGGTACCGGGCAATAGCTTGCTGAAGTTGCAGCATGGCAAGTCTGTAGCTTTTGCAGACTATTCTTACCTTGATTTGGAGGATGGAACTTAGAATCAAAGAACTATAGAAAAATCTAGGCTCAAAGGGATTTCTGGAGATCATCTGATCCAGCTTTCCACTGAAAGCACGTCCTTAGCATCCTTGTTATCCAGGGCCTTGTCAAGCTGAATCTTGAGTATTTCCAGTGAGGGATGTTCCACCACTTCTCAGGGCAACCTGTTCCACTGTTTAATTGTTCTTATGGTGAAGAAATGTTTCTATATATCCAAACAGAATTTTCCTGAAGTATCCTCATGCCTGTTGCCTCTTGTCTGGTCATCATGCGCCCTCATGAAAAGACTACCTCTGTCTTCTCTATGGCTACCTGTAAGACTGATTAGATCTCTCGGTCCTCTCATCTGGGTTGTTTGTAATGATATTGAATAGTATCAGACCTAGTATCGACTCTGGAGGAACTCCACTTGTGACCAGCCGCCACTTCAAATTTGAGCCATTAACCAACCCTCTTTGCAGTAACTGAAGACTTTGAGCCAGTTTAGCCAGTTTTCCACGATCCTGTGATCCAGCTGTCTACTCCATATCTTAGCAGCTTGTCAGCAAGGATGTTGAAGGAGACTGACGTCAAACGCTTCGCTAAAATAAAGGTACATGACATTCACAGCTCCCCTCTCATCCACAGAGCAACTTGCTTCCTCAGAAAAGGTATTGAGATTGGTCAAGCATGATTTATCCTTGGTAAATCCAAACTGGCTTTTTCAGTCACCATCTTGTCCTTCATGTACCTGGAAATAGCTTCTATAAGGATCTGTTCCATAATTTTCTCAGGCACTGAAGTAAGGATGACTGCTCTGGGGTTTCCTAGATCTGTCTTTTTGCATTTTTGCAGATAAGTGTAGTATTTGCCCCTTTCCAGTCATCAGGGGCCGTCCCCTGATCTCCATGACCTTGGAAAGATAATGGAGAATGGCTCTGCAGTTATGACAGCCAACTCTCATAGGACACTTGGATGCATCCTCTCAGATCCCATAGACACCTATATGTCTGGTTTGCATTGATGATCCCTAACTCGACCATCCTTTACTATCAGCACCCAACTGCTTGCTTTATTATTGCTTTGTGTCAACCCAATTCAGTAGCAGACATACATTGCTTGTAATTCTTCTTGCTGTTAATATACGTATTAGTCTTGACATCTGTTGCCAGTTTGAGCTCCAGCTGAACTTAATGCTTTCCTAACTAAATCTCTGCATTTCCAAGTAATATTTCTATATTTGTCTTTGGGAGCGTGTCCCTTTTTCCATCTCTCCTTTCTATCCACCTTGTGGAAATTCTAGCAACAAAACAGTGGATTGTCTCTGAATAAGACACTCTGCGTCCTCTAGTACTTCAATGGTGAATGAAGAAGTTGTTGTTTGTTCGAAATCTGTTTGGTGGCTTTTTTTTATTGCATTTTGAAGAAAACATTTTTTGTGTTTAATAAGACTGGTTTGACAGGGGAGATATTTACTGCAGAAGCCTCAGAAGAAGTGTACTAATGTTTTTTTTCTCCTCGCTGTAAAACACTTACGTTGTTTGGTTGCCTTATTTCACTTGAGCCATGATACTCTCCAGACTTTGGATCAGTCCCTTAGAAGAAGCTTCCATGGGCGATGGAGTTGGAGGAAGGAAATGAGACCTAGAGCTTGGAAGTGGTGGCTGGACACCGAGGGGTTGGGTAATTAAAAGCATCTGAAGTCTGCACTAAGTTACCTGGCTCTGCTTCTGTACACCTGGGGGAAGCTAGGAAGGGAGCTCACTTCTCTTCAGTTACCAGATGCTGCTTCCGCATACACCTGGTTTGGGGGAAAGCTTTGAGAAAAAACTACATTTCCCTGATGACAGACTTCCCATTCAGGTTGGTTTTGGGTTTGGTTTTTTTTTTTAACACTGCAAAACCTCATAAATTTTATTTCAAAAGCTGATCTGGTGAAGGAATGTGAATTCATGTGGAGGGAGAGGAATCCACGCCAAGTGCATTCTGGATGGGAAAGCTATATGGTGTATCTGTTGTTTCAGGCCCTAGAGCAATAAGGAATTCGAGTCTTCACAAAAAGACTCAGTAGTTCTGCTCTATTTTAGAGGCTTGTGCAGTGTAGTTTTTTGAATTTGCTTTTTACTGCAACTATTTGAAGCTACTGATAATTTCACCCCTCATAGAAAGTAATTAGTTTTATTGTCACCTTTGTAGTTTGTCCATGATATCTTTTGTTTCCTGTGTCTAAAGTGAAACATGTCTGTGATCCAGAAACAACCTGGATCCTCCCTGGGCCTGAATTTTTGTCCAGATATTTTCATTCAGCCTTACCCTTTTGTGTCCTGTGATCTACTTAGGCTTTAAAGTGGAAAGAGGCCTTAACCTGTGTCACACCCTGGCCCCCACGGCCCAGACCCTCGGCTTTCTCTTCTAAAGGGCAAAGCAAGATGTCTGCAGCTGAGGTGCTTCAGAAAAGACGTGTCTGGGGCTCGACATGAATGTAGGATGGAGAGGTGCTTACCCAGCTTTTTTGAAGAAGTCAGCGTACCCTCACTTTGTTTGTCTTCCACAGGAGAAAATAAAGTCGGTGCCTTTTCTTTCAACTTTGTCTTCATTTGTAAAGTGGTGCCTCCAGCATGTGTCTGCTGCAGGAGTTCAGAGAAGGCACTGTCCCCTTTCTCTGTAGCAATTTCTCCCTTGATGAGAAGGAGCGTGTTACCTGTGTTGCCATGCTGTCCCTATCTGTCACACCATAGCCACCTATGGACGGTGCAGGGAGGGGATTCTCTGGCGTCTTGTATGTGAGAGGACAGGGAAGTGTTTAAACTGGAAGGAAGGGATTTTTCATAATTTCTTACAGCAAGACTGACACTTGGAACTGGCACTACAGTTGGCATTTGCAGAGCTCGACTTCCCAACTGGAGGGAAGTTACTTACTAGTGAGCTTGGCAGAGCTTGACTTTTCAAGTAAGCTAAGCAAGGAAATAGGCTATTGGCAAGATAGGAGTCAGGGGTCCTTATAACCTTTTTTAAGTCTCCTGGGATATGGAAGGGCCCCCTGGGAAACGACTCTCTTCTCTACTCAGCTCCTTTCTAATCTTTTATTAAAGTAATATGTTGATCTCCATAGAATTTCTTCGGCTTTAAAACAGAGTAAGCAAACAAATGGATTGCGTGTGTAGGTTGGTGAGGATGAAAGTGAGCTTTGGTAGTCGCATGAAGTTGGTAGAGGAGGGGTCAGAGCTGCTGTTTCTATTTGAAAATTGTAACTTTTGACTTGTAACTTTGATACATATTTCAGGGAGTGCTTAAATATAGCCCATACAGACCCTTTACATACAGACCCTTGAGCAAGATCTCAATTTCCTTTTTTTCTAGCACACTAATGCACTGCGTGTGTCTTCTGCCTACTGGAAAACCTGCTGGAAAACACACAGAATTGTGTCCAATGTTTAAGGTGCAGTTAAGTGCTAGGGCTGCATTTTTTTCATGTTAAACCAAACAAAACCACCACTTTCTATCAAGCTGAAAAACTCCTTTCAAACATTAAAATTCTACACTGTTGTTCCGGTTCTAGATGATGTTTTCTGGAAGTTCATGCTGGAAAAAATCCTTACTATTTCAGCATGGGTTTTATTTTTTATTTTCTGTTCATTTCAGTGGTCTAAGACCTCATGCCACAGTACCATCTTCTTTCCTAACACTTTTCTAGCCATGCAGTGAAGTCTGGTCAGACAGCTGATCCTATTGGTGTTTATTGTGCAAACATCTCCCCAAGATGGAGAGTAAGAAAATCACTGCTTTGTCTGAGAATCGGGGTTAATTCACTTGTAAACCAGAGATGGTTTACATCTGTCACAAACGTGACAGGCACTTGCACTGCATGAGTCCTATGTAAGCACCATCTGCCCCAGTGGGTGGTGTTCTGCCGCATCTAGGCACCTAATCAGTAGAAGTAATACCAGTGTTTTAAGCTTGAATTCTTAAATTCACTAGCTCATGTTGCACTTTTAGTTGATATCCCTGCTTTGGAAAATTACAATATATTCTGTCTGTCATGATCTACTGAGACTACTGCAATGTAAGCATGTGGAATCTGAACGGAATCCACCACCCAACTCTGGCTTGATGTGGTGGAGTGCTTTTGTGGACAGAACGTTTTCTGTTGATGCAGCCCATGTCTTACTGGCCTTGGTGTTGACTGTCAGGATTTTTCTGTACCTTAAATACATGTTTTTCAGAATTGTGCTACTGGGTTGATACTTCTGATATGCACCTTAAACATAACATTGTTTTTTATTTGAGAACACAGATAAAAACCTGCCATGCCTGCCTTCTTGTCCTCTCTTTTACTGTCTTTAGTACAGGGGTAGGTCCCCAGAGCCCTTCTGTGTTATTTTGTGGTCTTAGGTGGTCTAGAATTTGTACTAACTTTGCCACTACAAAAGTATATTTCTCTCTGCTCCCGGCATGGATCTGTGAGCCATTTTTAAATCTCTCTTTTGTTACTTTTGCCCTTTCTTCTCCTGCCTGGTACGTTTTCACTTCTGTGAGTAAATCAGTTCTGTATGCTTGGAGGGATGGTAGTTGCCCAGAGGATGGGATGTGGGTGCTGAGGGTAATGTCAGTCCCTCACCCAATCCCTGCCCCTGCAGCAGTGTCATTTCTGGTTACTGTTGCAAAACCATGAGATTTTGTTATACCTGGGTTATCCAAATCTTTCTGTCAAATGCATAGCTAAACAAAAGGGAAAATACTTCAATTTTGTATTTCAAAATGTGCTGGTACGTCAGAGGCAAGAGAGAACCTTAAAAGAATAGAGATGCCTACCAGGGTGGGATGTAACTTTAGTTTGGACAGGCAATATTGAGTCTGGTTCTGCTAGCGTATACTTCAGAATTTTATAGCACAGACTCCTTCATGGCCATGAGGAAGTCATACTTCAATTTTCTGGAAAAGGATGCCTTGGTACCCTGGTCTTTGTTTCATAAACTGGGAACTACATGTAATGCTTCTCTGCACATTAATCCTCTGCCACAGAAAGTATGAGAGTCCTTACGGCAGTGTTGCCAACTGAAGTTCCCGATCGATGCAGAGAGTTACTTAGGGCCCTCTGACATATAGGTAAATCTTTACCTGGCTTCATAGAGGTATGTTTATTCATTGTATGCTGGATTACCAATAAAAATCAGCCACAGGTTCTGGTGGTGCACATTGTGTGTGAGTAGATATGACTACCTCTTGTGATACGCTCAATGGAACAATAAGAATAAGCAAAAGGTGAATAGGTATCTAGGAGACTTACTAAATCTGAGATGCTTTGTTTTAAAAAAAATACAACAGGTCAACCTCAAATATGGGGTCAAAACCCAAAAAGGAATGAAAAATATCTATGCCTTGTATCTCTTCCCTTATTATTTGTCAGGCGATAAAACACCTGATTAGTTATAGGGGATTAAGCACAGAGGGAGACATTGGCACCTTGACTGGGAGGAAGACTAAAATTTAACTAAGAAAAGAATGCGAAGAATAAATAGGTAATTTTAGTGAAGAGGTTGTTGTTTAATTTGATTGTTACTGCTCTCGTGATGCTGTGACCAGGGCACACATTCTAAACTTTGTATGTGCCTTGCTATGTTTCCATACCGCCATATCGCAGGAAGCCTTTCAAGAGGAGAGCAGAGGTCATGCCACTAAAGCTACACAGCTGCTCGGCGAAGGCATGCATATAACATGGGCAATCTTTTAGCCGTTTTTTGCCCAAAGGGTGGAGAAGAAAGAACGATGTTTTGTGACTTGTGGGATTTAAAGAATTGAATTTATAATAAAGAATTCAACCAGAAGAAAGTTTGGGAAGGTAATGCTGAGTCTCAAAGGCATGTTACTGAAGTTTTCTAAGACTGTCCGGGTCTTGTTATCCAGACCTGGCTAGTACTTATTAGAACTGATGTCTTTGCAGGAAAGGGGAAGAGTTGGGATCTGTTAGGGTTGTGTTGTTTTGTTTTCAGTGGAACTGAAATTAGGGAATCTGTTTACAGTGTTGACATGCTCTGCCTCTCTGCAAACTACTGGAACTATGTAAGACACAGAAATGCCAGCCTGGTTTTATCCAAGCTAGCACAGGCCTCAAAGCAATATGATGGGATCACCCTGATGTGTGTGGATGTGACTGTCCTGCTTCCACACCCAAGCCAATAAATATTTGGTGGCATGATATACCATGTGGATTTAAAGGCTTGGAGGTTGAAGCTCACTTGTGATCTTCACATGGTGTGAATGTACCCTTTGTCTTTTTTTGTTTGTTTGTTTAGGCCCTTTGGGATCCTTAATTGTAGTGTGAATTGAAAAAAAAACCCAACCCCATGAATGGACCACTGAAGCTGGCTTTCCTGTTAGCCATTGGAGTCTCAATATGAAGTGTGAATGAAATACTGTTGGCCGGGATGTGAAGCCAGAGAGAAATTTATGCAGAGAAGAGATTCGTGGGTGGAAATTGCATGCTCAGAGTGATGCACTACGAACATGATTCTAACAATGCTGGTCACAAAGGTTACTGTAGGGCTTGGTGTGTTCAGGGAGAAGAAAGTTGCAGTAGGTAAGATGGAAACTGATGAGTTGATGTATGAAGAAGAGAGGTGCATTCCCTGCGGAAACAAACACAATAAGGGATTTTTGGAAGTGTTGTAAAAATGTTATGCAAATACCCAAATGTTTTTTTGAGGTGGGGGAATTGAATGCCTTCTCTTGGCAGGTGGGGTAGGGACAGAATTTTGAGGAAGGTGATCAGATTGCCATTGGTAATTTATCCATGAGGCATGAGATCAGGATGAGGTTGATGGAGAAGCTGGTTTGAGTGGAGGTTTAAATGATCTGCATTAAAAACCTGAAATCTGAACAATGTGAACAGATGAGAGCACCCAAAGAGAAGATGAGAGAAGAGCACTGTCAGAGAAATCCACGAGGAGCCTAGAGGAAGCGGTGCTGGAGGGTGGGGACAGAGGTCATGCACCCAAGTTCTGGTCATGATAGGATTAGTAAATTGGTAGATTGTACGACCTGTCATTGACTTCATAATGCCATTTTATTAAAAGAGCCGACACTGGGTACTTGAACATGAGTTCCCTCGATGTGTTAATGGTTACACAGAGCTGATGACTAATGTGTCTGACTTATCCCTTAGCTGAGTATTTGTGTTGGTCCTGTAGATCTTCAGAATCACTGGAACAAATAGTCTAGGAACAGTTCAGCTTTGCAATGCACATGTTTTTAATTGAACAGTGCAATGTTTTTGTCAATTGTCCCTTCCAGAAACATACAGACTTTGAGGGAGTACTGCTGGCATAATATAATTTGTTTTGTTAATTACTCTGGTGAGATTCCAGTGTGATGCAACAAAATCCTTGGGAGTTTGTAGCCTGCAGATGTACCTAGTAAGTTCTCTACATTTGCCAGCACAGAGCCTGCGGCACCCTATTAGTTTTGCTTACTGCTTACACTGGGTTTTGCATTTGGGTTTGAGGTTTCTCATGTGCAAGATCGTTTTGCCATTGTGTGGTGGTTTAATAAATTTCGGTCTTCTCCCTGCTTCAGTCTTCTGTGCGCTGGTAGGAAATATAAGGTAGACATTCTGTGCCTGGGTTGTTGAACTACAAAATGGAATCCAGTTGCTGTGGTCACATTTATCCTTGCACAGCAATTGTAGTAGCCAGCAAGGCCGTGTCGGAGGAGAATTCTTCTGTGACAGCTGTTTGGTTTTGTTCGCTAGCCAGAGCACAGCTTTTCTAGTAACTAGTTCATAGTACAACCTTGCTATAGTTTGTGAGTAAAAGTGTGTGTTCTAAGCGGGTTCAATTCATGGGTTTGGACAAGAATTTGAAAATTTCTTTCCCTCAGGGTGAATACAACCATGAATGGCATGAGTCCTGTACTCAGGAGATGAGTTCCTGCTTAACTTTTTTCCCTTTATTGACAAACTTCCCAGGGATTCCTTTTTTTGGTTCTTGCATCAGGATAGAGTTCAGAAACTTCCTAGGAAACATAGTTCTTTGGACTGGTTCAAGAAGCAGGGGCTGTTGGTATTTGGAAAAGGAGTTTCAGAATGTCGTATAGTGATCAGTAAATGCTGAGAAGTCACCTCTTGCCAGAAAAATAATTGATATTTCTCAGATCTCATACAGTTCTTCATTCTTACCTGTTCTCCAGTCTGGCTTCCTATTCCACGTTCAATTTGAAGTCTTGTGCAGCTTTTCAAAGAGACAGCTCATTTAGTTACACATATTGGTCTTGGTTTTAGTGCGTGTTCCAAAAGTCAGTCTCTGGATTTCAAACTTAGTGCCTGGTACCTACTGCATGAGACATATGCCTCAGATGATAGTAGCTAATATTGTCCTGCGTATTTTGTCCAAGGCAGCTGTAAACACATGACACTCTCTAAGTCCTTCTTAATGCATGTAGTTTCTCAGTCTTATTTCTTGGCTGATGGGGTGAAGTGAGATGAGAGGGTTTTCCTCTAAGATTTTCCTGTAGTCTTTGGACAACATATACCTCTGCTGGAAGGGAGAACGTACTGGATATGCTGTCTGTTCCTGCCTTCTTCTGATTGGAAGGTAGGAGCTCTGCAAAGCTACACTACAGGAGTGGCCATGCTTTGTGATCCTGGAAGCTGCATATCAATTTTTCATACAACAGGAGACAGTACTGCAGTTCTATCATGGAGAACCATAGAGACAATGAATGTGGTTAGCGGTTTGTCAGAAAGAGATGAGTGCCTTTTTAGGGGTCTCATTATTCCATTTGGGTTGAAGCTAGAGTCAAAATGATCCGGTAATTTCAGCCTCAGCAGCTTCTGCTGGCTTATGGTCTGCTGGAGGCAGGAATCAAATGAGGTGGCAGTCTCCATTTCAGCAAAACACTGCTGTTGGTGTATGATATGTACCTGGAATGAGACTTACAGGAGCCATATGCCAGTTGGTATCTTGTTGTGTCCCTGGTTGCTCTGTATTTTTGCTGCCATATATAGAATCATAGAATGATTTGGGTTGGAAGGGACCTTAAAGATCATCTAGTTCCAACCCCCCTGCCATGGGCAGGGATACCTTCCACTAGATCAGGTTGCTCAAAGCCCCATCCAACCTGGCCTTGAACACTTCCAGGGAGGGGTCATCCACAACCCGTCCCAGAGTCTCACCACCTTCACAGTAAAGAATTTCTAATCTAAATCTACCCTCTTTCAGTTTAAAACCGTTACCCCTCGTCCTGTCACCACACTCCCTGATAAAGAGTCCCTCCCCATCTTTCCTGTAGGCCCCCTTTAAGTACTGGAAGGCCACTATAAGGTCTCCCCAGAGCCTTCTCTTCTTTGGGCTAAACAACCCCAGTTCTCTCAGCCTGTCCTCATACGGGAGGGGCTCCAGCCCCCTGATCATCTTGTTGGCCCTCCTCTGGACCTGCTCGTGCAGGTCCATGTCTTTCTTACGCTGGGGGCCCCAGAGCTGAACGCAGTACTCCAGGTGTGGTCTCACGAGAGCGGAGTAGAGGGGCAGAATCCCCTCCCTCGACCTGCTGGCCACGCTTCTTTTGATGCAGCCCAGGACGCGGTTGGCTTTCCGCGCTGCGAGCGCACATTGCCGGCTGATACTCAGTTTTTCATCCACCAGTACCCCCAAGCCTTTCTCTGCAGGGCTGCTCTCAATCCGCTTGTCACCCAGCCTGCATCCATGTTTGGGATTGCCCTGACCTAGGTGCAGGACCTTGCACTTGGCCTTGTTGAACTTCATGAGGTTCGCACAGGCCCACCTCTCGAAGCCTGTCAAGGCCCCTCTGGATGGCATCCCTCCCTCTAGAGTATCAACCACCCCACTCAGCTTGGTGTCATCCGGAAACTTGCTGAGGACGCACTCAATCCCACTGTCCATGTCCCCGGCAAAGATGTTAAATAATACTGGTCCCAAATCGGACCCCTGAGGGACACCACTCATCACTGGTCTCCACCCAGACATCGAGCTGTTGACCGCAACTCTTTGAGTGTGACCATCTAGCCAATTCCTTGTCCACCGAATGGTCCACCCATCAAGTCCATGTGTCTCCATTTTAGAGACAAGGGTGTTGTGCGGGGCAGTATCAAATGTTTTGCACAATTCCAGGTAGATGATGTCAGTCACTCTTCCCTTATCCACCAGCGCTGTAACCCCATCGTAGAAGGCCACTAAGTTTGTCAGGCACGATTTGCCCTTAGTGAAGCCTTGCTGGCTGTCACCAATCACCTCTCTCTTTTCCATGTGCCTTATCGTAGTTTCCAGGAGGATCTCCTCCATGATCTTGCTGGGCACAGAGGTGAGACTGACTGGCCTGTAGTTCCCCGGGTCTTCCTTTTTTCCCTTTTTAAAAATGGATGTTATGTTTCCCCCATGTTCTGTTTCCCCATCTTCCTCTCTGACTAGTTCTCACGTTAGTTTCTTCTTGTCATGCTTCTTATTACAGGAAAGAGAATTTATTCTGGACAGTTACAATCTTTCCATGGGGGTCTAACACTCTTTCCATGGGGGTCTAACCATGAAGCTCACCTGAGCCCTATAAACATTAGTTTGCTGATAATTTTGGAGTGCTAAATCCTGTGTCTTGCCCTTCCCCTCTCAAAATGCATCGAGTTAATATTGGTATCATGGTTGAAAAGCTTTTTTTTTCTTTTCTAGTTAGTAAAATCTAAAATCATAAGGAATTGTTAGCTATGGCACCCCAAAGGTCTAGGAAAGCTTTTTGTTCAAGTGATTTGTCAGTTCTTGAACGAAGTATGGAGGTTATTTGAGTTTTGAGGGCTTTGCTGCTTCCAGGCCTATGATTTTTGTCTACTAAACTGTGCATAGGTCCTTTTCCAGGCCATCTAGCTTTTTGAAGAAGACAGGAGTGTTCAGAAATGCAGCTTTGATTTTGCTAAATGCCTAGGAGCTCTGTGCCACATAGAATACATGTGGCGTGTATGAAGGTGAGATGCTTGTGCTGGGGTATGTGGAGTGCTTGACTGTTGCAAATCCCTGACTGTCTTGAAAACCCTATTCAGAGGCCTTTAATATTCTACACTGCAAATATTTAACTGTCTTTAGAATTGTGTGTAATTTGCAGCTTTTTTTGCCTCTAAATAGGAAGGCTGTCTTCTCAGGCATTTGTGGCATTGTTGTTGGAGACAGGGTGTCAGCTGGTATTGTCATTAAGAAGGGGACAAAATCACCAATTTGTTTTTAAAGGTAAGGAAGCACAGGCTTTGTAAAAGGAGGAGAGGAGGCTCTTTCAACTTTGGACTTATCCTGATTTCCAGGGACGTAACTGCAGAAGGTGCTTGGTTACTACCATCTAAAGGGCTATTCACACTTGGAAGCTGTTACAGAATACAGTATTCTGGAGGAAAGTGGCTGCGGAAAGAATTTTCTGTTCCTCTTGGCCTTATTCCAAGATGTTTTCTGGACTAAAGTGGGTAGAGATGGTATTTTTTGTACGGTTGGGAAAAAAATACCCAAGGCTTTTCATTTCGAGACAGTGTATAGAAAGATCCTGAGCTGTTCATATGGTGGTTTGTAACACTATAGTGCCTTATCCTGGCAGGCAGAAAAAAAAAGGACAAAAGGGTGGAAGTCTTCTCTTAATCATCAGGACTTTTTGAGGTGATCGACTTACAGAGTAAAATGTTCCTCCTCTGTTGGTTTACTGTTTTTCTGCTCTGTAACACTAATCCACTTACAATTTGTGCGGCTCTTTTTGAAGTTATTTTAAACCCTCAGCAATGTATACAGATTTTGTAACCTTGGATAAAAGCACCTGAGTCGTGGTTTCAGTTTTGCCCTTTCAGGCATGTGGGAAGTGCCCCAGCACATTTTAAGGATTTTGAACTAGAAACTTCTTAGATATGGGTTATGGTTTCAAAGCTCAATTGATACAGCGTACGTCAAGGGAATTACATCAAGGGAATGGTTCTCTGTTTCTTTAGATATTTAATATAGATTAAAGCTTTGTGTTTACTTAAAGGATCCCATGGACTCCTTTTGGGTTAATTATGTTGGAATATATGCCCTGGCAATTTTGGAGAGAGCACTCTCTGCTTGACTCCCTTCCCTGTTTTTATGTCTGTGCCGAATAGTTTATCCATCAGATGCTGAGTTTAAGGAGTGGTTCATCTTCCAGGGATAGTACCTGTCCCAAGCTTTTAAACAGAGTTGTTGTACTGCTCATCCATGTAAGACTGTAGACAACTCAGTAGTGTGTAATAGTAACTCATAACAAAAAAAAGAGAAAGGATGAATTAAGAGTTGGGCAGAGGATTCTACTCTGTCTGCCTAGTATTGCGGTGGCCTGTTTTTTTTCTCAAAATACAGGTTGGATTGGTGATGAATCTTGAAAAATAATGAGTGGTAGGAAAACCTCTGTATTGTGTCAGATCACCATCGCGTTTCCCATATTTCGCAGTAATCATTCAAGTTATTCAGAAAATCAGGGCCCCACAAGATAATATAAATAGCTCTCCTTGTATTGAATCACTTGCAAAATGAAAGTCAAGGTACAAGACATGGGAGAAAAGGACAAAACGACAAGCTGGTGATGCAGAAGAGATGGCAGGATTAGTGACCGTTACGTGGTGCTACTTTGCATGGATTAGTGAGATAGATATATATGTAAATTATTGAGCAGTATAATCTTCTCCTATTATAATCAGCTACCAGAAAACAAAATTGTCATAGTGTTGATCCCGGTTTGTGGTTTTCTTCAGCTAGTTTGGCAAAGGTGAGATTTAAGGAAAGGCATGAAGCTGGATGAAGTACAGACATTTTTGGAAAGAACTTTTTCTGCATATATGTTAAAGCCTGGGCAACTCTTAGGCAAGGGTCTGTGAAAAATCTGAGATTCTAGTTGAGAGGAACAAGGACAACATAGGAAATAGTGTAAGAAGTTAAATGTTTCACACCCTAGCTTATACACAAAGATATTATCCTAATGAAGGACACCAAACTTGGAAAAGACAAAGTTAATAAAATCGCTGCATAGGAAGCACCTTGCCATAATAAAATTAGAGTAACTACGTAGTCTTGGAAAGAGGAAGAGATTGAATATCTGAAATTAAAGCAAATATGTATTGTTGCCTTGTGTAAGAAACACAAATATCTAAAAGGAGACTGAAGTTTCTCACTTCATGATACCTCCCCCTCATTTGGGTTCAGAAAAAACTAGAGACTGTTCCACAGTAGTTAGGAAGTTTCTTGTACCTTACTTTGAACTACATGATAGGTATGTTCCAAAGGATGACAGACAGTTAATATTGTGCAAATATTAAAAAAAAAAGTGATAATGCCACTCAAACATTGGTTCTGGATCTTGTGACATGTAAAGCTTTTATGAGTGGCTCCGCAAAATTATTTCTGTCAGTTTGCAAGGAAAGGTGGTTTGTGATACAAAATGGAGCTTTGTATTTAATTATTTTATGTCTGAGAAAAGGACTTATAATCACATTTAATTGTGAGCCTTAAATGATTTTTTATAAGCAAAATGACAGTGAGCTCACATAACGTTCCAAGGTTTTGTACTCACAGCATGCTTCAGAAATGTACTGAATTCTTCATATATACAGCCTTATGTTTCGTTTTTTCTGGTGTACCTTAATAAATAAAAGTGTATTTGTTACAAACTAAGGTATTCAAAAGCAATCTGTATGTTTTCTGAATTCTACTGATTGGCTCAAGGTTTGTTTCTGATTCTATTTCAGATGCATCCACTCGGACTGTGTAATAGCAACGATGAGGAAGACCTATATGAATATGGCTGGGTAGGAGTGGTGAAACTGGAACAGCCAGAGTTGGAGCCTAAGCCGTGCCTCACTGTCTTAGGGAAGGTAAGGGGGTAGTTTGGGGTAAATGCTGCATGTAACTGTTTCTTGGAAGGGTTAGTTCCTTTCTGAGAAAAATCAGCAAGAAATAAAACAAGAGAAAACTCCCTTTACTCCACGAAATACTCCGTTTTGCCTGTTTTCATACTAGATGCTTCAGGGAAAGATAATGTCATAATTCAGTTGGTAGAGATGGTGATGGGGAGCTGAGTGCACACATTCCCTTTTTGAGCTCTGTAGGAACCTAACAAAGACTTCTGCAAAAATGGCTGTTCAGCAGAATCAGTATTGGAGTAGAAATAGGGTGAACTGCAAGTGTGATGCTAACTTGATCAAAGGAAGCTTCTTATCAAAAGCAGTCAAAATGAAAGCATTTTACTGGTTTTCCTTAGGTACAATTTCCTCAGAAGACATATATTAATTTCATTTTTGGGGGGAAGAGGAGTCTTCAACCCTAGAAGAGCTTTCTTTGCTTTAATTGCAGGATCGATATCTCTAATAACAAGTGAATCTTATTGTACTGATCAAAAAAATAAAAATTTTCATCTTGCTGGAATCTCCCTGTGGAATACAGCCTCAGGAATCTAAATTCCTTGCAAAACATTTCCCTTTGTTTTATGGGGTGAAGTCAGTAAGATATCATTACTGCTGCCAGATATGTTAAAAATGAAAGCCTTTTTTTTGTTGTCAGCTTAGAATTTTTGAGGATTGAGGTTATTATATGTTGACATTTGAAGTCTAGAGTAGTTGGAAGTGTGTGAAAGAGCATAGGCCACAAGTTCTACCAGTAACTGAGCAATTGAAAATGCATAAAATCTGAGGGGTTCATCCTAAAATCCAGCTGGCTCAAGTTGCTGAGACTTTGGTAGGATAGTGTTGGTGACTTCAGGTGAGCAGGGAAAATGTAGTATATCGGGCAGAAAATAAAATCCTAGTTTGACGTTTTGTAGGTAAAACTTGTCTCTGTATATTTATAAACAAAACTTCTAAAACCCCCATATTTCAAAGGAAATGGGAAATGGTCTGCTTGTCTAAAATTTGCTGCAGGTTTAGCTTGTGGTACATGGTGAGAAACATCTCTCTAAGAAGTGGCTGCCCCTTCTATTGAATTTCAGCATAATACTTTTTTTTTTCTAACTTGGAATACTGTATTTGTTTCACAGAAATTCCAGCTGATGCTTCTTTGTTCTTAGGAGGATAAAATCTGAGGATAAGGTCTCATGAGGATGGGAATTAGAGAAGATTGGGTACTGAAAGATGCATAGTAATCCATAAGTAAACTCCAGGAGTAAGTTGAGTCTTGGGGAAGGCCATTTAAGGAAGGAATCTGTTCAGTGCCATGTCAGGCTCTTGAAAAGCGTGTGAGGAAGTAGGTGTGCGAAATGGATGAAGAAAGTGGAAACCATAGATACCTTGCACAAACAATGTTATAAATATTTTCTGACATAAACCCACTGCTGTGTACCCAAATGCTGCCATGTCCTCTATACTCCCCATGTCCCTGAAGCCTCATCGATCTCTAGAATGAGTACACTTCAGTATCTGCTGATCCTAGCTTCCTGAAGCTTGGC
>NW_008825429.1:622014-630963 GCF_000699105.1 Pygoscelis adeliae
CAGCTCTGTAGCATCTACTCTGATGCACAATGATGGTGCTGTGTCTCCTGCATCCTGCATAGGGTATGCCCAGAGAGTTTGGGCACAATGTTTCCTGCGTGTCAGTTTATGTGCAGTAATTTTAACAGGTGAAAAAAGACTGGCCAAGGTTCTAGGCAATACTTGCTTCTCAGTAAATGTAATGCAGCTCCTCGTTCTGTGTTTTCATGTCAGCATTTATCCTTCTCTTCCTGAAATATTTCTTCCCTATTTCATGCTTGCTGTTGTAGTTTCTCCTCTCCATCTTTTCTCTGCGACCATTCTGCTCAGTCCTCCCTATGCTCAAGTTATGTCCTGATTTAGAAGGACTTCTCAGAATTCTTGAAATATTGTTGAGTGCAGATAGCAGCAGGAGCATCAGCCATGAGTTTCTTGCAGGTCTGTCAATTAAGTCAGCCTGGTTATCTTACCAGGGCAAACAAATTGCATTGCGATTGTCTGGGTCTCTGAGAAGTTCAGTTTCCATGCAATTTGGGGCAAATGGCTACACGAGTGTTCAGTTTGGCCTGTAAACTGTTTTGCCTGGGTAAGTATCAAACCTGCTGCATGTGTATATGTGTCTTCTTCTGGTTGTTTTTAGGATTTGGCAGCTGTTTGACTTAAAATAAAACGTGAAAGAGAAAGGGAAAGGGAGGGAGAGGAGAGGAGAAGAGAGGAGAGGAGGGGAGGACAAGGGAGGGTAGGGAAGAGGGGAGGAGAGAGGACGAGGGAGGGAGGGAGGGGAGGGCAGAGGAGAGGAAAAATGGAATGAAAAGGAAAAAGAAAAGGCAAGGCAAGGAAAGGGGAAAGGAAAAGAGAAAGGAAAGGAAAAAGGAAAGGAAAAGAAAAAGGAAAATAAAATAAAATGGGGGAGGGGTGGCCTTGAACAGGGACGGGAAATGGAACTTCTTCCATTTAGAAAAGGAGGAAGAAATCAAGGAGTGCAAGCCTACTGTTTGTTCCTCATTTAGTTTGATTTATCCTGCCCCCAAGGTGGCTTGTCTTGCACTACTTGATCAAATAGTGTGTTTGCCTTTCCATAGAGTTGTGGTAAGCTCTTGCTTTTCCAAAATTCTGTAAAGTAGGCCTGCCCAACTGCAACATCTATTGCGGAGATAATGTGGATGTTACAAGATGCAGGGCTGCTGCAACATTTCAGAAACATACTGGCCTCTTGGATATATGAAATGTTGCATGTCAGCTTTACTGGTGTTGCTGATATCCAGATATTATGCAAGTGAGATAAATGGTGAAGCAACCCCTTGTTACACACACATCTGCACAAATGACTCAGGTGGGTAACAGTAAGACTTCACTGAATGCGAATATTCTTACCTCCTTAAAAGATGCAGTAGAGTGCATAAAATTGAGTATATAGGGCATTTGCACTTCTAGACCACAGGAGTTCTGCTTTGTCTAGTGAAGTCTGACTGTGTGATCAATTATACCTCCTGCTGGAAGCAGATACCTCTTCCTTTTTCAGTTGCCGTTTATTTCCTAATGCTGGAATTGCCATTGGGATCTTCTAGTATCTGTTCTGAGATCTTAATTCCATTAGAAGCCATTCTGTGAAATGAAAGCCAAATCTTGTATGTTGGGAAAGTGATGTGGTTGGATCAATTTGACCTATTGATTTGATAGTAGGAATAAAGTTGGTGCCAGGAAGGTGAGAGAAGTTAAGGACTTGCTTTCTTTCAAAACTGTCATGGGCATAATTGAAAGTCTGCCTTAACAATTTAGGGGGAAATAAAAAGCCTCTGCCAGGGCAGTTGTCTGTGTATGCACTTCCCTTTCCAGCCTATGGCACATGTGGGCAATTCTGTTTCATTTGGACACTTTTCACTGAGAAAGCTAGTTTGCATATCCTCGTCTATGCTATGAACTAAGAGGATGCACATGGAGAGTTATCCTGGCTCAGCTGACAATTACTTTGTCCATCTTTCTTATGTACATAAGGAATGGATAACCTTGTCAGCTTAAGTGTATCATAAACGAATGTGTTTAAAAGCTCAGACTAACTCAAACCACAAAAGAATTTGTAAGTCCTCTTTTAAGGGAGCCAATTTAAACTCGTTTCACTAGAACTGGTGAACATTTGTGTTGAGTAATATAGTAGAAGAAGCAGAAAGGTTATTGCTTGTGTCTGTATGGTGGAATGCATGCATATATGAAGGAATAAATTATGAGGTTTTGTTTAGTTTAATAGTAAAGGAAAAGAAAGAAAATAGAGATGATATTGTGGAAAGTTTGGAATATTGCGAAGTAGAATGTAGAGACTACTTAAAAGCTGTTTGTAGAGCCAAATTCCATGACACACAAATCTGGTACAAAGATGTATGTTTTTATTCTTATTGTTGTTTTTAGTTGTTGTGGTCTTTTTTTATTTGGGGTATTTTGGGGTTTGGGGTTTTTGTTTTGTTTTGTTTTGGGGTTTTTTGTTTTGTTTTTAGTAAAACCCTGCTCTGTGTTTTCAGAAGCTTCACTCCACTTGTTTATCCATGTGCTAAATGGGATTGGTAGCTGTACAGAACTTAATGTGTCCATTTCCATATAGATTTTTTAATTGCTCATCCTTCTTAGTCAGATTTATATGGTGTAATGGAAATGAAAGAGTTTAAAAAAATGTATCTCCTGTTAGAGTGCCCGTGAAAACTGGACCCTGATTGGGAAAGGGGTCTGTGTGGCAGCTGTGATTTAACATTGCCTTTGATCACAGTGCAGCCCTGTTTGAGGCAATGCTGCATGCAGGCAAAGCAAAGGCCTGGGTTTTACTGATCTCATGAGCTCCTGAATAGGGCTAGAAGGGGAATGACAGAGGAAGAAGAAAGCTTTGGAAATGAAAAGGAAACCCCGTGAACCCGACCAGCATTATTGGCTGGATTTGCCTACCAGGGAGCCGCTCAGTTTCTGCCAGGCTAATTCTGCTCCAACTTCTCTCCTTTCAGGCTTTTTTTGTTTTTGAGGCATGGCTGTAGTAACTTGGTTCTCAGGCTGGGAACCCACTGAGCTGTTGCCATGGTCACTGGGAAGCTCTTGGTGCCATGTGCTTCAAAGGGAACCTTTCCCCTCCTGGAATTCCTGCCTTCTCTGCGTACAGCACAATGAGACTCCTTCGCCTGCCAGCGCACGTGCTCCAGCAGTGTAACTTTGCTCTGGAGGAAGGGAAGAGCAGTGTTGCCTGCAACACCTGTTGCATGCCTGCATCCACTGTATTGTGATGGCAGTACCTGCATGTGTCCTGCACATTCCAATATGCAGCCCCATGTTCTTCCCCTGCGCCAGTCATTTTTGAAGCAAATGATGTCTGTCAAGACAGTGAAATACAACCCAGCAATGCCATTGTTGTTTTTTTTTCAGTACAGGATAGATAGTGAGAAAATGCTGAAGATTTGCTTAAAAGTAGCACTTCTTCCCTTTCTGCAGGCTTGAAAGTCCACAGGGAAGGATTTTGTTCTTGTTTCTCTTCCAGGGACTGCTGAAGGGACTCTTCTGTATTAATAGGATGTGTGTATTTGAGGATGTGCATCTGAGTAGAACATAACAAAGAGGATGTCTCTGCTACTACAGCTTCCTGTTTTCTTCAGATCAAAGGAATCTGTAATATGAGGAAGTTCCTAACAGTTCTTCCAGTATCCATTCACTTCTTTTCTCTCTTTTAAGAGTTTATTTACAAAAACATTTACACAAATACTAACTAGAAGAATCTCTTGTTTTGCCATGTCATCATTGTGATTATACTACTTAGGTTGGGGCCAAAATCATCATAACTTGAGTCTCCATTAAATAGTCTAACTGGGATTCCTAACCTTTTGTCTAACAATTTAGTTTAAATGTAAAGATTCTTACAAGGTAGTCAAATGACAAATCATGAGGCTATGTTGGTAGTTTAGTTCCTGAATAAAGAGTGATCTGTTCTAAGACTTGAGGAACAAGATGGCCTGTGGGGAGCCAATTTTAATCCTTTTCTTTTGGAGTTACTGAAAGTAATAAAAAAAGAAAGGCAAATTAAACAAAATCAACTTACACCTTTATATTAATAGCCTAAATTAAGCATAGTTATATGTACAAATTAGAATTGCAGTGACTATATAAGCATACCTTTTGTTTCTGTATAACTTTAATAGTTTTAGATACAGTTTGGATAATTTCCTGTAGAAATTGATTCAGTTCAGTTGTAGAAATGCATATGGAATTTAGGCAAATGCTCTTCCATGCTAAACTTTTTCAGAAATTAGGACTGAGCTATGCAGTAGATTAAGATCTAAAATTAATGAGAGACATGTCTAAAACCGTTCATCAATGTTTCCAAAACTTTGCTTGTTCAGATGCTTTCAACTGGTAGTGACAGCTGCAGCAACCCACCCTATGATGGGTCCTGTGCCACATGCAGTAGAAGATACTGTCACTATAGGAGAGCTTCTTACATCCGTTGAAGTAGTTGATGTTCCACTTGTGGTATCTATTCCACAATTTGGGGGCCTTTGCTGCATTCTGTTTGTCAGCCCATGTTTATTCTTTGTAAACAGCATCTAAAAAGCATTTGGAATTCATTTCGAGGCAGTAGTCTCAAAATTTACAGCAAAATGTAATTGGTCTGGCTGAAAAGTAATAGTATGGGTGACTTTTAAGCTGGTTGGTTTGTTGGCTGGTTGGTTGGTTTGTTTGTATTCACTGTGTGGATACATGAAGGTTTGTGTTGGCAGTGTAGTGTCCAGTGGAGGTAGGAACAAGTAAGAGGAGGACAGTAAAGGGACAGCTCTTTCTGATGGCAGTGCTGGGCTAAATGCACGTCACACTACAGACTGAGAAAAGTTATTCAGCAGTAGAAACTTAATATTGGTTGTTTTGAACTCTCAGACATTCTGTGTTAAGACAGAAGTTGTTACGAAGCAGAAGAGAAGTTTCTTGAATGAGACTAGACTGCTTTGGCTGTGGACTAGTTGATAGGTCTACATTGCACGTGCCAAACATGCCAAAACTCTGATCAAAACACAAACCACGTTGTTTACCAATCCCATTGTTTTGTAATGAAAAAAGAGTATGTGTTTTGAGGGGGAAAAATAGCGTCCTGGCTAGTGTTAAAGACTCTGAGCTTCTGAATCAGTCACATTCTTTAAGAGTCACGTTCTTTAAGAGTCTCCATTAACTTTGCATTTAAGTTTTTCATTTCCATGGTCTGTTGTCTTAGCACTGCCTAAAATTAGAGTTAACTGTGAAAAGAAGTAGTATATATAATTGTCCCTGCCATGCATGTGTTTTTCTTACTGTATTTATTCTAAAGAATATATTGAGAAACCAAGAGAGAGAACTGCCATTTTCCTGAAGCACCGAAGAAGAACATAAGCGCTGTAATATCATACTGATTGTTTCTTGTTATTCCCCACTTCACTATAATTTATAATGTCCAGGACACCTGAAATGTTACCATCCATTTTAAACAACCATAAAACATCTTTAAAAGATGATATTTGAAGTGATACTGTTACTTGTTCAAATATATTCGGTGTAATTTATCTTTTGACGTTCTCATTTGTTAGTTCCCCAGTGCTAGCAGTGTGATCAGACCTCTACATAATGATTTCTGGAGTTCTAACAAAATTGCATAGATGAGGTCAGAAGAGGGGATAATATATGGTTTTTCAGGAAGAAGCTGGATTTTCATAATGACAGACAGAAATTGTCCTCGTAATCTTCCTGATGTCTGTGCATTTTACACACAAGTGTGTATTTTTGAACAAAAATAATAAATCACATGAGGCAAAATGCTTTTGCCACAAGCTCAGTGTATTTCTGCTTCCCATCTCCTTGCCTCTTCTTCCATCCCCCACAGACCATACTCTAACAACAAGCCTATTTTAACAGATTAAAAAAGGGATTTGAATGGGAAACAAAAAGGAAGAAATGTTGCATGTTAGAGTGTTTGGCTGCAGAGAACATGGGGATGCGGCATGTCTCGTCACTATAGTTCAAGTCTTATGTTCATATGTGCCCTTCTCATGTCTTTCCTCTTTAAATCCTCTCATTCCATGACTACTTTCCACCTTAATTTCAGCGGTTCCTTTGAGGAGAGAAGGGAAAGGTTGAGCACAGGTAAGAGAACTGACAAGCAAGCCAATTAAATTCTGGAGACAGAGGAAAGGTTTGTGTTGTGTACGGATCATATGGTGAAAGATGTAAAAAGAAAGAACAGAGCTGGATCAAAGCCAAAGAGGGGAGTGCTCAAAGGAATGGACAGACAAGGGCTGAATCAGGTTATGCAGTTCAGAAGAAGTAGATCTATCAGGTTTTAATTCATGGGTGGTGGTGGGCCCTTTCCACTGGCAACTAGTGCCAGCAATCTGTTATTGTATTATTTTACTAACTTCCCTTTTGTGTTCACTGCACAGTTATGAAAAGCAACAGCTATTCATGAAGAAAGGCTGTCTCTTAGGTTTCTCTCTCTGGGCACTCCTTAGATTTGCTATTGTTGGATTGATTACTTTAAATAAATGTCCACTTTTAGAGTTGAGTCCTTAGCAGTCCCCACCACCATCTTCACTCCTTTCCAACCAACTGTGGAACACAGCTGCTTCTCCCTTAAGCTAAAGAAGCAGCTGTTGTTGCACAACATGTGTTACTGGAGTCTTTGCTCGGTCAGAACTCCCAGTGAAATTAGTGGAAGTCCAGGCTGAGTAAAGACTAAGGAACAATTTTTTAAGATATGCCCCACAGACAAATAATAATAATATGTAAATATATACATATGCTGCATATGTAAATGATTTATGTCTCTGAAGTTTTTGGACCCTCATGATTCTATGTGCCTTGTGAGCCTCTCAAACATTGAGGGAGATTTTTATTTTACATGCAGAATCTACCTATTTCTCTAATAGGAGAAATGCAGAATGGCAGACATGTTGGAAGAACTACAGAAATGGAGTTTGAAGCAGAAAAGTGAGTGGGCAAGTAAGTGCAGTTATGTTGGAGTATAGAAATGAGCACAAAAGAAGGCTGGCAAGCAGAATCAGGTAAACGGATCAGAAAGTGAAGAAAATAAAGAGCAGATAGGGAGGCAGGGAATGGAATTATTTAGGACTTCACAGATGAGTGACACGCCTAATTTTGGTGCACTAAGAGACAGAAGGCTTTGAAAGAAATTGGAGAACTGGGGAATGTAACCAGAGCTGCATCAGAGGGACTCCGATATTCAGAGTAAAAGATGGGCAGATACAATCAGCAGTGGTAGAAAATAGTGGATCGTAAGAAATTGCAGACATGAAGTGGGAATGTTTTGGAATGATTTTCATGGGATTGAAAGGGAGGAAAGAGAAAACATAACACAAATTGTGCTTCATATCTTACTCCTTTGAGATAATTTGCCAGAAGCTGTTTTTCTGCTCTAAACATTTTGTCTTCATGGTGGCCAGGTGGATATTATCTAGAGGTGCCTGTTCAGATGACATGATGATTTAATGTTTGTACTAAGTTCAAGGAATCAACTCCAAATGAGTCAAGTGATCATTCTGTGAACTCAAAATGAGTATGAAGTGGACTTTTTGGTCAATGTAGGGAGCACTGACCAAGTCATTTGGGCACATGACCAATTCTAGCAGGTTATTTCTTGAAGATTAGAGCTGGACGTATTTATGGTATGAATTCTCTAGACAGATTAGGTATATGGTATCAACATTTGCATAGCTGTTGCCTTAGAATTGCTCAATAGGGATATGAAACTCTCACCAAAACTATTAAAAATATCAAAAGCATGTATATATTCTAGTGCATTAATGTCTCAGTTGTTGGCCCATTGGTGTTTTGTTCAGTTGGTAAGCCAAGAGAATACATCACAGACATTTCAGTTCTCAAAATGCTTAAAGAACTTGGTCACCTTTGGATAGGAAAAAAGATGGACCTTAGCCCCAAGGAGCCAAAGAGTGAGCTTTTAAGAGGTGGAGGGGAAGGCATTTGCAAAGAGCACAGAATGCATAGACTCTTGAGTCCATGAACAGTGTTGAAACTCCCAGAGGGTCCCTTCAGCTGACTCTAAGGGACTAATGAGCCAGCCTGGCTGTTTATGGGCTGTGGCTAACCTCTTGCAAGTTAGGATTTCCTGTCGCCAGCAATGAGCTGTGACCGCCAGCACCACAGTGTTAATGATGAGGTAGGGGCTGATGAATGGCTGGACTCCAGACAGCAGCCTTCACTGGCAAAGAATCAAGTGGCTAGAGGGGGAAAAACATTGATGTCTACAAGAGAAATAATGCAAACTCCAGAACCTATAATTCCCATGTTTAAAAAAAGAAAGGGAGAAAGAAACTGGGGACAAATTCAAACCAAGTGAAGCTTTTATCTCTGCATTCTGAATAGAAGATTGTTCTTCAGCAAAACTAGCTGCAAAAGCCAGGCCAGTTAAAACAATATGCAGGCTGCTTGCCTCCAAGTAACCAGAAATTGTTGGCTCGGAGTAGCCTGCTCTGAGGAGCCAACCTGCTGGGAGACGTTATCCAAGCAACGGCCTGAATGTAATTCCTCCCGCTGTGGAATGGCTCTTTGGCAAATGAAGACCCTAATTAGAGATGGAAGGGTTTCTATTTTGTTTTTCTTTAATCCTTACCCTGAGGCCTCTGCAATACAGCCATGTCTCTGCTTGTGTGCAGAGAAGTTTCCAGTTTCCCTTTGTAACAGAAATCCTCCACCTTTTTTACTCTTTTTTCCCCTTTTTTTTCTGTTCTTTTTTTTTTTTTTTAAAGATCAACAAACTAAGAACAAGGGCCCACCACAGTTTGGGACCTTGAAACTAATCTAATCCAAAAGCAAGGATCGCTGTTTGAAAGAAAGTCCATGTCATCTTGTATTAGCAGCCCATGGAAAGTTGCTAGATAAACTGGAGTACTGACCCACCATGCATCTACTACTGAACTTATTACCCAAGCTGATTCTTCTAGTAGAGAG
>NW_008825429.1:631010-640848 GCF_000699105.1 Pygoscelis adeliae
GAGCAGGAGAGGGAGAGGGAGGTTCTCACTGAATCAGTAGTATTCTACTAGATACCAAGGGAATGTTACACGCCTTTGTTCATTCAGAAAGGTTGAAGTCCCTGACTGGGGATAACATGCATATTCTGTAGTCTTGGACGCAGATGCTCATCCCCAACAGAGAGGACAGAACCTCCAGGGGCATGCGCTACAGCATTTTAACTCTAATATGTGTAGAAGTGAAAATATACATTTGCTGCTTGACAACTCACCTTGGTATATATGTCTGTCTGAACATACTCTCACAGACTGCATGCAGGCACTTAATAGCCCTGCAAAGAGCACTGCATTTTCTGTCACTATTGAGACCTGGATCTGCTGTTTCATCACCTCAGGTGATGACTGTGTTATCTCTAAAATGTCCTTGTTTACAGTAGATTTCAACCTATGGATGAAGGCCAGCTACTTGAGGATGAGGCTAAGCAAGACAGATGATAGTAAGCAGAAGACACTGAATTTTCATTCCTATCAGTTTCTTACATTCGAAAATACGTACATACCCAAAATTGGCCTGAATCACTCCTAATTTTTCATGTTTAGTTATGCTTGCTTTCATTTCTTCTCAGCACTTTTGGTGGGCTGTGGTCATATTCATATCTTGTCTTACCTTCCAGATAGAGGATAGCAGTATGTTATTAATAAGCACAAAGCTCTTCAGCCTTTCGAATAATTTTTGGTTAATTTAGATGTGTCAGTATATCTTGGATAGACTACTGTAAATGCCTCAGACCTGTTCTATACTCTTTACATGACTTCACACAGGCTGAATCTGTTTGAAATTTCTCCTCTTTCCTAAAATATTTAAATATTGACCTAAAGCTGTGGGTTGGGAACCATGACCCAAAACTGTTGTTCTGTTGTAAAGAACTTTCTGCAATAAGGTGAAGCTTGTTTCTCAGGAGGGTTGAACTTCCCTGTTGAATTGACTGAGATTGGATGGAATTCCTGCAGGACTTAAAAATTTTTGAAAGTTTTGCCATCTCCCATTCTAAATGCAAGACGTAATTCTTACAATTCTTTGTTTTCCCTTTTGATGTATTATACATAACAATTTATAATTTTAAGGTAGTTTTCTATTAGAGCACATGCCCTGTGTATCTGAGATAGGAGGAACTATTTACACAGCTTGGGTACTATAGGGATGGCTTCTTACAGTGGTCTAGGTTAATAGTTCCTTTAACTTACAACTCCTCCAAAACTTTCCCATATCTCAATTTTTTAATGACTTCTCTCAGCACCACAGCATGCTTGTATGTATGTTTACATAATTAAGTCTAGTTTGCTGTTTCTAGTTCATCTACTTTCAGTACACCTTCAATGCAAAGATAAAGTTAAGAATTATCTGGGTTGGCTGTAGTGATATTTTATAGTTTGTGATTCTTTAGTACATAATTTCTTGTGACCATTATATTTTGGAGGTAACTGTATATAGGAATTCTGTTGCCCTGAAAAAGCTTGAAGGGTTATAAAATGTAGCAGCATTTCTGTGTAACACCATCGGTTGCCATGAATACATCTACCCACTTCTTGCTGAGTGTGCTAGGTTCTCTGTGAATATGTTATCAAGTTCAAGACCTCAGTCCCCTCCTGTGTTCTCTTCCAGTGCTCACCCTTCTCTCTGTGACTGTGTCTTCTCATAGCAACAAGACTGCTGGCCTGCAGAACGGTCTGTGATAGCAGACGGCAGGTTTTTGGGAATGGAGTCCCATGAATCTGAAATGTGTCACAGGAGATTTGTAACCAGCAGGCTTTGCTGTGTCCAGGATTAAATAAATGTCTTTTTCATGTTGTTTTTACTTGGTCTGGACTCAGAACTGATCACAGTGTTTCTCCCTAACCCCAGAAAAGAGAGATACTCTTGGTTTTTTCTTCCTCATTTTAACTGTCTGAGAGCCTCTCAGTACTGAGTGGCATGGATCACCTTGGTATGTGTTGTTGATGTGATTACATACTGCATGAGGTGATATTTTTCTTAAACTAGAAGTACATAGTTTTTTAAGTTTTTAAATTTTTTTACAGAGAAGTACATTGGTTTTTAATTGTGATTATATTTTTAAATTTAAAAATACTGCTTTGCACTTTCTATACTTCATAATTGATAAAGCAACTGTCATAATGCCATATAATGCAGTGTCTATAGGGCACATGTATAAAACATATCCCAAAGTGCCAGAGAAGTTGGGTTGAGTATTCCAGTCAGGAAGGGGTTTTATGCTGGTGTGATACTCAGGGATTTGACTATCTTCTTGTGATATTCTGCCTTTGCTTTCAGACAGAAATCTGAAAGTTCCTTTTTCGTTATCTCAGAAAAGGTTTGATATGGCATCCTGCTTATGCTTGGCTTAACTTCGTTTCTGGAATTACTGGGGAATTGTACATTAACAGGACTGAGGCATCAGTTGGTTAATTTGTAACTTCTGCTGTTTGCAAAGTAGATGATGTCCTTTTCTCCTTCCTCCTCTGCCCTGCAGAACTGGCCGGTGGCCTGGCTTTCTAGCTCCAGTGGCGGTTCAAGGGGCAAGGTATTTTTGGTGATTGACTGGGCCTGATAGTGATGTAGGAGAGAGATAGGGGATGCCTGTATTGTTCGGATGTTGTTGTCTGTAGTCTCTGTAGCTCTGAGAGAAAAAGAGGTTTTGCAGTTTGACAATTGTAATGAAAATGTGTATTTGACATGATGCTGTGGGGTTTGTGCAAGATTCTCAATGGTAAGCAGAGTGCAGCAGAGTTTCGCTGGAGTGTCTATGCCTGTGGCTGATGTTATAAGCTTTTGCAAGTACAATTGTGAGTCTGTGCTAGAAATGGGTTTTATTCTGCTAATGAGATAACATTATATTTTCTTTTCCCCAACAGTAGCTGCTGCTAACTGAATATATTATGGATAGTCAAATGTCAATAGGAAACACACATCCTTGCTTGCTTTCGCAGATAGTGTTCCAGATGTATTTTCAAAATCATCTGGATAGTAATATCCACTGTCGTTGACGTTTTAGCAGCTAATATAGTGGTGTTCTTAAACATACTGACAGATTTTGCTGAGCTGTTTTTTGGGGTTTTTTTCCTCTTACTTAATGGGATGTCTCTTTTGTGCCCAGTTATGGGGAGGAGCATCTAAAGAATTCCAGTGAAGAGTACTTTCCTTTTTGCAGTAGTAAGTATAGTGCTGTAAAGCCTGTTGTGCTGTGATACGGAATCAAGGTGGAAAGAACTTTGTGAAATCCATGTGTGTCTTAGTCCTGATAGGAGATTACACTTGGCTTGAAGAGAGAACCTTTATCCCAAGCAGAAGTCACAATCATATCAAAAAAAAGGTTTGGATTTTATTGCCTAGCTTCACGTGATGCCATTTCTGTAATATTGAAAATCTAATGCTGCCATCCATAGAATGGGGGTGCAGTTCATACCCACTGCTCAGTTTAATAGGGTTCTTTAAGGTATACCTCTGTTCTGAAGGCGGCTTTGAGAGCATCAGGGTCAGAACACCATTCAGCTGACTGAAATGGCAAACTGGCTGTAGCAACATCTTCTTGTCCAGACCTGCAGATTCATCATGCATTTTATGTAAGAACCAGTGGTCTCTTTCTCATCTATAGAACTTCCTGGGTTTGTCCATACTTAACTGAAGACTCCTTAAAATCAAGAGTCTCTGCAGAAGTTAAACCCTGATGATGTAGGCTCCTGATGCTTATTTCAGCACCAAAGTTGTCCTCTGCTAATAGAACAAAATCAAATGCGGGCAAGTCTGCAGAAGGCAACTAGAAAAGCCGATATTCTAGAACCTGGTACTGCATTTTCTGTATCATAGCTCTGGTAATATTGTCTACATCTTTGTGGTCTCACTTGATCTTGATATGGAGAAAACAGGTGCAAATCAGTTGGGTTTTAAGCACTAAAAATTATTGGAACAGATTTTGCTACTTTGAGTCTGCTCAAGAGAAGACCATGACCACTGAATTGCTATATTCATCATTTATTTTGGTGAAATATTTCAGATGGAAACCTCATCCCTTCAGCTGTATTCCCTACTAGTCAAGATTGTTGAAATCCTTGACCTGACTTTCCAGAGCAATAAAGCAAGACACTGGACCTTTTCATTGAAAATCATGTTCCTTGGAGTCACAGAGTGTGCAAGTTGCTTGCTACCGAGTGTTGCTTACATGTTACCAATATGCTATGTGAGAGGCTGTCCACTTATTTCAGAGGACCAAAGACAGCTGATGAAAGAATTAGCTATAAAAAAGATTCCACTTCACGCTGCTTGCATAATCCTACTCTTTTGGCAGATTAATGACCACTAACTCCACAATGTGGAGAGTTCTGACATGGAATATTGGATCTGATGGGCTAGGTTAAACAGAAAATATGCCTCAAGTTCAATGATTTTTAGTTCATAGAGAAATTGAGGGGGAAAACCTCAAAAACTGACAGAGGGAATGCAAGTTTGGTCAGGCTGGCTCAGCTCTCAGCTAAATAAGGACCTATAAAACAATTTTCTTGACTACTCTGTTCAACGATCTCTGCACAGAGTTAGAGCAACCCAGTTATCATATTTTCTGCCCCCAAAAGCATGAGATGTATTGAAAAAAGGAAAAGGAGAAGGAAAGGGAAGAGGAAGAAGCCACGGTTATACATGTTGGAGCTGTGCTGTTTCCCTCAGTTCTGACTGAAAGCAGTGTTTTGCTTTTGGGATCCATAGGACTGTCTTCTGCATACTGTATCCTTACTCTTCTGCTCCTTGTCTTGTTCATTTTGGAGGACCAGCTAATAGTACATGCTGGCACCTGATGGAATGGAGTTGGGATAGTTTGCTAAAAGCAGTTTACTGGCATCTGTACTGGTTACCACCTAAACTATTGCCCAATCTCCCCCTCCCCGTCTTTATGATTTTCTTAACCCAGATAATAAATCAACTCCCTCAAGTACCACATACCATAGTTGTAATTAATATTTGTTATTTACAGTGCACTAAGTTCCAAGAAGAGAATTCCTAGAGTTGGATGAACGATCCAACTAATCCAGGAGGCTGATCCAGGAAGACAGATACGTAGTTCTTAATGTAAAAGCATTTGTGAGAACATAGTGTTAGAACAGTAGGATATATCTGTGGGTTTACACAGGCAGGCAATACGTTTAAAGCATCTTTTTCTCCCTTCAGTCTGTCAGTTTTATCTAGGATGTTGACTTTAAAAAAAAAAGTGGATTTATAAACAGAAATCTGGCTCTACCAATAGCCATTTTCAACAGAAGGTATTGAGTTACGATCTTAATAAATGCGTAATGCATTACTATGTTGATGTAAATGGCAGAGCTAAAAGTGATTAATGAACTGTGATTTCCCCACCTATGGTTCTAAGCCTCAGTCCTTCTCTCGTCTGTAATTTATTCACTCTCTGCAACCCATTAGGTTAGTGTCATGTCCTCATATGTAAATACAGCTGTATGTTGTGAGGGAATTCTAACTCTGGCAAAGAAGTAAATGTAATGCATAAAGGCTAATGTTGTTGGTATGAATTTTCTTTTGAACGGGGACCTCGTTAAGCAGCTTTTCTTCTTATGTTGGTTTCTCCGCTGTTGCATAATAACTGACATATTAGTTGGAATGAGGCCATACTAGAAAGCAGAGGGGGAGATGCTTGCAATGTTCCTATCTGCAGGCATGTGAGGTCCTTCTGGATGTCAGCAAGTGGCTGACCTTCTTCCTGTTTCGATTGTTGCTGTCCTACCTGATTTGAATGAATGAGAGGAAGCAATGCACCTGCTTAATAATCATCTGGTCCCTCGGGTTGAAAGTTTGTCTCATCAAGGAAGTTGTTGCTTCCTTATTGTATTAGTCTGGCCCACAGGAAGGGAGTGCAGAGCTCTTCAAATCTTTCTGGTGTTCTTTGAGGTGATAACTAAAATTTCCTCAGGCCTGGAGCTGTGAAGAGATACTTTCCTCACACTTCTGTCATATGCATTTCTTCTCATCCTCTCTACATTACAGGGTCTAGTAAATTCTTCCACGTTTTAATCTGAGACAGTATTTAAGGTGCATCTTATTGGTAATGGTTATCAACAGAGTGAGTTCATAACAAGTAGGTGTCTAAAATACACTCTAAAATAACTTATCAGCGTCTCCGTGAGCTATGACAATCTCCGTGCAAATCAAAACACATAGATGAAGCCAATATTATGTATTTGCAATAAAAGTCTTTTTAAAATGTGTAATAAACACACTATATCCTTCTGTTTACATTTTTCTTTGGGTATAAAGTAGCCAGCAGAGGGCTGCTGATGAAGTCCTAGGCTGGTGATGTTTAAGGAATAGAGGAAGGTCAAATTGAAAGGTGGGTTTTGTATCCCTGATCATTTTAGTTACTTTAGAGGTGCCTACATCCAACATTCAACTAGAGAAGATAGTCAAATGTCTACCAGGTGTTTGAATGAAGTCTAGCAAATGGTGGATTACTTTTCAATGCTCATTTTCAAAGAAAAACTTAAGGTGTCCTTTGAAAAGATTCCTAAAGTGGCCAAAACTCTTAACAATAGTTACAGTCAAGGTGCATATTCTCTATATTTTATGATATAGACAAGTACAAATGTTTGCTGGTTATTCTAACAGCATTATTCATTAGCTTGATTGCCTTCATTTGCTGTTGTCGTCTTCTCCCCTACTGAACAGATGACAATCCAAATGATAATTTTAAATAATGAAGTTTACTGTAAAGGGTTAGCAAAATAAACAATTCAAAAGAAACAGACCTTTTTGCGTTTTCTCTGCAGTCCCTTAGTCATGACTGCTGTCAGGAAGCACTACTAGACTCCCCCCAGGCCCAACTTGCACGTACCTAGGAAGTTGGGGATATGTTTCAGGTTACATATTCCTTTCTCTCTGCACCAGGGATACCTTTTGTCCATCCTTTGATGGTACTATTTCATCCTAAGAGATTCAGTTCCATTATACAGCCCTAGACTTGGTGCATTTAGGTCAGAATCATTCATTGCTTTATTGCATTTTATTCTGGTCTACTTGTTTTGATCAAATCTGTAGATTGAACATGGACTGTGAGATTGACAAGACAATGATTTTTATTCTTCTGGACATGTTGCAATATGAGGTCTAATAGGTTTAAATAGAACCGCTAGACACTTGTCTTTCTTGTCCTTTTTATTCTCAGCCTATTCACACTAGCTATTATCTTTAGTTTTGTAGTATCATTAATGCACAAGACAGTAGATTTTTGAAGCTTGGTTTTTTGGGCTTTCTAAGGGGAAACGCTACCAACTTGCTTGATTGTTCCATGCCTGGCTTATGATTAACTGAAATGTCTTTGAACCACTTTTAAGCTGTTGTATACTACGTCAGAGACAAAGAAGAAAAAATCCAATAGAAACTGCTGTAAAGACTTGAAAATACTAATTTTAAATGGCACTAATATAAAAAAAAAATGGTAGTTACTCTTTATTCTGTAACCAACAAGAATAGGGATTTATATGCAGTTCTGAGCTAAGCTGATTTTGCATGTACTTTCGGGGGGTAAAAAAAAACCACAGAACTTTAAACCAATGCACAAAAACATTATTTCAAGTGGAGTCTGAGTCTGTATACAAGTAGAATCAGTACACAAGAAAAGGTTAGAATGGATACTGGAATACAGCTTCTAGCATTTGCTGCTGTGATAGTTGCAATACATTGCTGCAAAATGTTCAGTACAGTTATGGACTGAAGTTCTCTGCGCTTCATTCACTGCTTTTGTTACTCCAGAATGCTAGGATAAATTTTAAATACAAATATTATTCCTCATCAGGTGGTTTGCTCTGCCTGTATCACCACTCCATAATGTTATCATGCTGTAAATGGACCTCTTCCTGTTTATTTGCCCTTTCAGCAATTCTGAAGATCTGTTCTTCCCCTCTAAGTGCAGTATAGGCTACTTCTGCATGGCCAGTCTGTTACCTACGTCCACTGAAAACACTTGTTGTTGCTCTGTCTTCTCTTTGGCCCCTGTGATTCTGGCAATATTGTAGCTGCATTTATTGGGGCACTCTGAAACCGGTCTGTGAAAGGAATTTGCAAAAGTTACCACTGCTCAGAAGATCTGAAGACCAGAACTGGAGATTTTTTTCCTCCTTCTGTAAGTGTCCAGACCTGTGAGGGCCTTCCCACTGCACTGTTATTAGTATTGACAGGGCCTAAAGGGAGGGCTAATACATGGAAAAAGAAACTTAACAATCAGAGCTATCTCTGAATTCATACAATGAGCAATATGAGATTCAGGCTGTGATTGTCTTAGACAGTTTCCTCGTCTAGGAGCACACAGTCAGGGAGTTAGTTAGAGCTCATGTAGGAGAAGAGGGCTGCCGTGTGAACGGCATGAACCTTCTTCATATTGCAGGGATTACCACATATGATCATGCCAAGAGATACATACAGGAGGACTCCTTGGTTTTGTAAGAAATTTCCACATTTGGAACTTCATTCCTAAAAAGGAAAGAAGAAACTGAGGAGATTTCTCTTTTTTTTTTTTCAGCTGTATACTCCCAGAATTTTGTTAGGGTCTCCCTTGCTGACCAGCTGTGTTCTACCAGAAATAGTTTGAGAGGGTTTTTTTTTTAAGTAAGGCAGTTCCCAACCACAGCACTTAGACATAGTAGCATAGGTTGCAAGTGCAAACCATCATTATTTTTATACCATCATTACATATAACACAAGGGGGAAATGCCAATGAGTCAGTTGCTCCCTGTATAAAAACGTTATTTCCCTTCCACAAAAATTACAATAATTTCAGGCAATGAGTTAAGGTTGTGCTTGTCAAATAAGAATCCAGGTGACTTGTCTCTATCCTATAAAGACCTACTTATAGCTCACCTATATTTTGTGTTTTATTATGTTGGTACTTAAAAGAATTTTTGAATTGCCAATACAGGGCTTGCTGAAGATTGTTGTCATTTCCAGTCCTGCTTCTAGGACCAAGGTGTGCTTAGTACTCTCTACATCAGTGTTTTTGCACAACCGGGCCCTATGTTTGTACATGTCAGACATTTAGTTAGCTGCTGATCGACACAGAACTTGTATAACTTCCCTGGAGCTCCAATCGGGATGTGGGAGCACTTCACAGAACCAGTAAAAGTTACGATGCTGGCGCTTGCATATAGTGTCCGTGCAGAGCGAAGAGGTCAGAGTCCATGGCTCTGCAGTAGTGTAGGCTGTCAGACTCCGAATGCAAAGAAAGACTGGGAGGTTGTTGTCACTATGAACAAAGAGCGATCATTTGAATTACCAAAAGTGCAGTTATCAATTTGTTTTGTTTTTTATTACTCTTTACAAAAAAGGAAGAATACTGCTACGTAGTCATTTATTTTAAACCGCAGAAGACAAATAGTCTCAGAAAGGGATATGCCTGGCACCTTTACTGCTTGCTGTCACTTGCATGGGAAGTGAACTGAGGGAACGCCTGTTTGTTTGCCGTGGGTATAGTGAAGGTAAAGCATGTACCGGTACAGCTTCTTTTTCCTCCCCCCTCATCCAACGTGTGTCTTTATTTTTGACCTAGGTTTTGGCCACTTTGCGTAGAAAAACGATGTAGGGGCAGTCTGCAAATGCTGAATAGCCCGAAATGAAGAAGTCACGTGCCTGTTAAAGACGGGCATTATTTTAAGCGGGACTTACATTGCGGTGTTGTTTTGAGCTGTCCCGATTACCGAGTAGCGGACAGGGTACTTTCAAAGACGTCTCGGCTTTAGTTATCCTACAGTTTTGGGGGGCCGAGGAAGGGGGCGCGGCGGCGGCCAGGCTCTCCGGGGTGCCCCCCGAGAGGCG
>NW_008825429.1:641722-664410 GCF_000699105.1 Pygoscelis adeliae
AGGATCGGCGGGGGAGGGGCGGCGGGAGCCTGCCGCGGCGGGGGGGCTGGCGCGAGCTGCCGGCCGCAGTTGGCCGGGGTTAAACTGGCTCAGCAAGGCTGCAGGAGGGGGCGGGGGCGGACGGCTCGCCCCGCTTGCCGTTGTCTTCTCCAGCACCACTTTTGAAGTCAGTTGGTACTTCTCGTCTCTTAACGTCTGGTTTTGCAGTGCAGAGTGAGGAATGCAGGTGACATCTTGGTGGTGGAAACTTAACGACTTGCTGCGCTGTAGACTGCTCGTTCAGCGTGTTCACAATATTCAGGGCTTTTTTTTCTGAGCTGACCTGCAAAATCTCTTTAAAAATATCTTCGGAGATCAAGGTTGCTTGTTGACTGACCATCCTGAAAGAACAATCTAAGCGGCCTGAACAGTTCCACAAGCACTGCATGTCTGTAAAAGGTGCCTCCTAGGGAAACCTGGATGAGCTTTCACCTCGGGGCCGCTGCAGTGGAGAATGCCTAGTAGATTCCTTTTAACTTTTCCTCCCCGACAGCTATTGGTGATTAGCCAGGTGTGCTGACTTCAAAGGGGACAAATACCTACCTGCTGGGCTGAGAAAGGGACCCCATTTGGGAGTTGGTTTCCCTCATGCGCTGTCTGATGGGCTTGGTTAATTTAAAATAAAATAGAAACAGAGCAGACAGTGACCTGTAGGTGTTCAAACTAACACCTCTGTACTGGCCAACATTCTTCTTGGAAAACACTGAGTGATATTTCACGATTTATCACTTTCGTGTGTTTCTTTTATATCTCAATTTAAGTTCAGGTTCTGCTGGTCTCTATGAAGAGCCAGTGTCCTCTCGTTCGGTACTGTGATGGTGATAGCTGTCATTGCTTGGAGAAATAGTTACTTGCACTCTGCATCCAACAAAGGCAGTAACGGCTTTGAAAAGTTATTGGGACTGTTTGCTCTGTGGAGCCATTGAGCAACATTTGAACAGAACGTACAGAGGCACAGTGGCAGAAGCTGGTAAAAATACCCTGTCTTAGCCTCGGTGGTTAAAATACTGTTTTCTATATCCCAGAGGATTTTAATATGTTCTAATATTTCCTCTGTGCTGTTGGTAACTCCAGGTTTGGACCGCGTATTTGATGAAAAGCTGCGCACTTAAATAGGTCTGACCTTACCTGCGTAAGAAGTGTTGGATGCAACAGTTCTGACCTCTAATGGTCAGAAAGAGCAGTATTCTCTGAGGCACTTTTTGCAAGGATTGTGATACGCTAGAGTTTGTCATGACTGTGAGAATGACACTGAAAAGGTGTAAAGAACCTAGTCCACCTTTATTTTCTACACTAGTGAGCTTGTCTCTCCACCCCAAATCACAGGGAAGATTGTTTTTAATGGCACTTCCAAGTAACATGGAGAAAAAGAGCGTAATTTAATGTAAAAAAAATTCTTATATTTAAAGTCTTTAGAGAGTCTAAATCACATTTGAATTCCTTTCAAAGCTTGTTGAAGGGCAAGTTTGAGAAGGAAGGGGCAGAGAGATTGTAGAAGCTATAGTGAAGTTTAACTACATTCCATGCTGGTGCAGGAACTCCTGTGTTTGTAATCACTCTGTCATTTGTTTTAATTACACAGAAACACAAAATGTTAAGTTTGCTATCTGGAGATGAGGAGAGGGAATAATTTTTGAGGTAAGAAGTCATCTTTTGGGGTAGGACTGAGGATGCTGTCTTTCTTATTGCAGGCAAAACGAGCAGTACAGCGAGGAGCCACAGCGGTCATCTTTGATGTTTCTGAAAACCCAGATGCCATTGATCAGGTACGAAGAAGGGAGCCTAGTTTTATTACAGCCTCTGTGGGGTTCTTTTAGGGTTGCTGAGGCAAGACTTGAGAGAATACAGGTCTCGGAGCACACCCACCTTAAGACATGCGGCTACTGACCCTGGGTAACATGGTGCTGTGGTTTTTCTGCTCATCTTCTGGCAGGCAAGAAACAATGGAGGTGTTGAGAATGTGGTAGAAAGAGAAAAGTTTGGGGAGTTACATTTTTCTTCTAGCCTTTGCTAGAATCCAGAATCCAGGTCTGGGATTGAGGTTTTGAGAAAGGATGGAGGCAAATTTTTTGTGGCCCATTATCTAGTCAAGGAGTTTTTCTTTGCCCAGCTCTGAGTACAAAACACAGAGTGTTTGGCCCTACCCAGCTTGTGTTTGATAGTATTGTTGAGCAGCTGCTGTTTCTGAGGTTGAAAAATGGCTTTCAAACCTGGTTCTAAACAAGATTCTTACAAAACTTAGAAACATTTCTTTCTTGTTCGCAGCTGATGATTTCTGGCCTATATATTTTGTGGACAAGCAGGGGTTTTCTTTTTTGGGGGGTCTCGGTACAACTTCTATCTTTTCATTTGAAGTGGGTGAGGTAATAGCTCTGTGAAATGCTTTGACAAGATCCTTCCAGCCAATTCCAAGTTATTTGAGTAGAGAGAAAAAACATGACAAGCACAAAAATAGTCTGTATTTGGTTTAGTTTTGTTTTGTCTTGAAACAAAACTGCCGTTTCTGCTACAGCAGAAACAAGTGAAGCTGAATGTTTTTACGTGCAGCCTGAATTTCTTGGGGAAAAGAGAGACCATCAATGTTTACATTTAAAAAGCTGGCTTTAATTCTGAAATGAGCATCTGTTGGACAAAGGAATGCGGACCCTGTGCAATGGATGCTTTGAGAACTGTGCTCTGCATTGCATTAAGGCTATAGCCTTGATCTTGCAAACATTCTCAGGGATATTTTTTCCCCTTTTATGCACAGAAAAATTATCTGCACAAAGATGTAATCTGTCTTTTTCCAATTTTTTCTCAGTATTACAGCTTCCAGTTACTTTCAGCCACCCTGCTCTGAACTTGTGAAGCTGAGTTACTGCCTCTTGCTCTCTTCCCTCCACCAGCAACAGCTGTCCTTCCTTGATTCTTGATAATAAACTGGGTGCAACTGTCCCCAGTAGCTGGGAAACTAGTCTAGTGGATGATTGAATATTTTGGGTGTACCAATAGAATGGAAGGAGGTTAGCGGCTTAGTGCAGTAGCTGACAAAGTAGGCTCTGTTAAAGGACAGAGCAGCAGCCTGTGCAAACACTCACAAACAGGAGAGGAATGACTAGACCTAGCTTTCATACTCTAAGCATAAGAGTTACTCGATTGGCTCCCTTCTCATGCTGCTCTGGACACTTGTGTTTCATGCATTTTGATTCTCAGCCAAAATCTTCAGAACCCTTGACATCAGGGGATACTAATTAATTTGTCTTTAAAATAAATACCATTTTGGCACTCACAATGGAATTGTGGAAAACAATGACAGATGGATAACAACGGAGGAAAAACTGACATGAGTTAATCTGGAGTATCTCTGATTCAAATGGAAGTATCCTAAGACACTGAGGGGAGCTGTTGAGGAAGCTTTCTCAGGTATGCTTGTTACCAAGCAATAGAACAACTAAGGGAGAGTGCTTCGAAAGGGAGGAGTGGAGTATTATGAAAGGCAATCCTTCCTGCCAGTTAATGAACAGAAATAGGAAGCAGGCCTGACCAGGAGAAGAATTGTCCTCAGACAATTCGGTAGCAGATTTGCTACCAAATGAAAGGGCTTTACATAGAGATTTTGTGGGGTTTATTCCCATTGATCTGTCTTTTGCTGTAGACTAAGAATGAAACTTTTATTTTTGGAAATGCTCTGTGAAGTCTGATTTGTTTCTTAGTTTTACTTTTGCATAGTTTGAAGAGGAGTAACAGCACCCAGAGCATCATGTTTACCAAAAGTCTGGCAGTGTGCAAAAGCTACTGAGGAATCAGGTGAATTCTTTCTTAGACAAGAAAGCTTAAGAGAGAATATGTGTCTGGGAACATAGGGACAGTGATTGAATTTGGCCTTAGGCCAGCAAGCCTTGTAGACACATAGAATCCCTGGGCTGAATTCCAGTACTTCAGCTAGTTTTTAGCTCTTCAGAAGACATCTGTCTTAAAAATAGTTTGATCAGTGTTCTCAGAAGCCCAGTCAAATACTAGGAAGAATCTGTTTTAAAGTCTCAATGAAATCTGTCACCATCATCTGGACAGATGAAGTAGAGTACTTTGTAAGCAGGATGATAGACCAGTCAGTTGGTAATTTCTACATGTTTTAGCTAGAAACAACAGGTAGATTCAACAACGTAGATATGGTCTCTCTTCTATACGCTACTCTTGTTCAATTTGCTCACACTCTTGTCATCTCATTCCTTTCCCCTGTACCATTTCCATCTGCTTGTCAGTGTCTTGCTTATTTTGTATCAACCAGCCTCTATACTAGGATTTTTCTTGTGGGTCAGGATAAGCTATATGAATTTATCACATTGGTGCCATTTTGTAACAGAACAATTCTCTTGTCTTGTTATTCCCCTCTGTGGTATATAGTTTAGCAGACTGTTTTTCTGGATTTGTTGGCTAGAGAAGTGATGCAGTCTCCACACTTGAAGGTTTTCAACATCTGACGGGATAAAGCCCTGACCAGCCTGGTCTGATGTCATAGTTGACCCTGCCTTGACCAGGAGGTTGGACTTGTGGGGTGCCTTCCCACCCACATTATTTTCTGAATCTATGATTTGGCCTTTCAAAAAACTTAGCTGGACCTGGAAGGAAGTTTAAGGGTAAATTAAGCTATCTACCCATATTCTTTAGTCTTCGAGGCCCCCATCCTGCAATCAATAGCTCTAGTGGTTGCTAGAACCCAAATAACTGTTTGAATGAGTTTGCCGAGTTAAACAGCAGAAATTACAGACTTTAATAAATTGGCTAGGTACAAAGAGCCTGAAAGACAGGACTCTGACATGAGATTATTCAGAAAGCCAAAGAAATTTGTTTGTGAATAATATAACTACAAAGTTGAAATAACAAAAGGTTCAGAAAATGTAGCAAGGCCAGGTTTTTTTGAATGTTCAGAATTTTATTCTTCATTATGAGGTTTAACTTATTGCAGTATTAATATAGGCACTGGCACATAATGTGGTTAAGTTAAAGCTGCTGTTCAGAAATAATGTTTGCTTATCCTTAATCTTAGTTTTGGTCAGTAAAAAAAAGGCAGCTTAAGTCAAAAGTTTAACTGAGGTTTAACTCTGTGAATACTTAAGTGAAGGTCTATGCTAGAAGAGAACAATTGGTGCTTTAATCAATTCCACATTCATATTCCTTTACTTTTCTCTCCGTTGCCCAAAAGAGAGGTAGTTTTCCTGAAATGTGCCTTTTGAGCAGGTTATTTTTTTGTTCTAGCTGAACCAGGGCTCAGAGGACCCCCTGAAGAGACCAGTGGTGTATGTGAAGGGTGCTGATGCTGTCAAGCTAATGAACATAGTTAACAAGCAGAAAGTGGCACGAGCAAGGATTCAGCATCGCCCCCCACGGGTGAGACTTTAAGAAACTTTATCTAGGTATTACACTGCTGTTACTTCATGCAGTGCTTGCTAACTGCACTGAGTGTGAAGATGTTTTGATGCTCCCCATGAGTATTAATACATGTGAAATTCTGTTCACCTAAATAAATTGAGCAACTGCACTGTGGACAAGCAGCTACACTTGATGTAAGTATAGAATCCACAATGTGGCATCTGCTGTCTTTCATAAGGATTCTTTTGAACATATAAATGGCTAAAAATTTTATATAATAGAAGTTTTCCTTTTACTTAATTAAATAACTTCATTATTGCACAGTCCTGGTAGGTCAGATTTGTAAGGTAGTCTGCCCAGTGTTAACTAATAATTCTGTGTGATATTTTAAACATGAGTTAATTATTTGATACCTGATATTTGTAATTGTAATATGAAATAGTTTTCTAGAGGTTTTTTTGAACACTCTCTGCATGTAGTTCACAGAAGAAGAACAAAGCTAGAGGTCATCCATGTCCCAGTTACCACTTTGGTTTTGTTGTATTTTTGTGGAATTCTTCTTTTAAGAAATGTATTTGAGAAGTGGGCCATTCACTGAAAATTCAAATACTGATTTTCACTCTCTTAAGTATACAAGCAAACCAATAAATTATGAAAATTTGTGTTAGTGTGATTTACCCAGTTAAAAAAACTGGGGTTTGTGCGATCGGTTGAAGGACACTGTAAATCTGACATCTCGTGACTGGCATTCTGTGTATTTAATTCACTTGCAGTGACATCCGAAACCCAGGTTTTGTCTCATAGAATGCTAGTTAATGAACAGAACAGTGTGTACTTTGACTTTTGCCGTTGTGACTGTGTACATTTGACAATGACCACTAAGAAAGTAGAGAAGAGAAAGGAACAACAGATTTGAGTATGATCTAAAGAAAGGAAAAATAATATTTTTGTTTTAATTTTTAAGCAACCCACCGAGTACTTTGATATGGGAATTTTCCTGGCCTTCTTTGTGGTTGTGTCTCTTGTTTGCCTCATTCTTCTTGTCAAGATCAAACTGAAACAGCGACGTAGTCAGGTAAGAGCAGTAATGGGATATTCACTGGATGCTGAAAGTTAGCTTCTCTTACTTTGTCCTAGAACTTGCTCACTACTTTTGGAAATGCCGGACACTGACTTAGAATAGCCATCTTTGTGGAAAGGGTTTTATCCATGGAGGTAGACCTTTGGAAAAATTTGGGCATGTCTTTAAAGGAGATCTACGTTGACCTGTGTGTTCATTCAGTTAAATCCTGAAATGAAAAGAGCATGGAAGCAGTCCATTTAGCCATTGGGAAGGAAGAACATTTGTGGTTGTTCAGAGGTTGATTATCAGTAGCACTGGTGTACTTCTAAAGAAGTCCAAGCTCTTGTTGCTGTATTGTGGAGAGAATTTCAGGATTGAAAATAAATTGCAACTCTTTTCAATAGAATAACATCTATTGATTCTTAATGGGAGAGGTTTGCAAGGTAAGAAGTTTTGTTAGGAGAAATTCTAGGTGAGATACTTCGAGTTTGTCCTGTCAAACATGAAAGGGAAAGCAAACGGAAGCTAATGGACTCTGAAGTTTGTATTTGTAAACTGTCCAGTATATACATGTAAAAGGAATGCAAAGAACTGTAGATGCTTAGGGCTCCTGCTTTGGACATATTGAGTAGGAATCCAAAGATGTTACGGGCCAACAGCAGTGTTAAAAAACAGTGTTAAAAAGGGGGATGATAAACTCTACAGTAATACGAAAACAACCCACTGCCTTCCTAAACTTCTACTATTGGTTAAATTCAGGGGGAGGGAGAAATGATACAGCTAATTCAGTAACGTTTCATTCTAATCCCTCTCTCAAGTATTGCGTCTGGTACTGTGGTGGTAACAGCATAATGGGGCATTACAGTCAATATTGACAGTTGAAAAAAAGTTCCTGACCAAGTCTTACATGTTGCCTTGAATAGTTGCAGCCTATTAATTGGGCAGTTGCAGTGTATCCCAATTGTCAGCACCTTCACCCTGTTTCAATTCAAAGTAGCTTCTCATTTTCACTACTGCATGTGGCATACATTCTTTTCATGAGGCTTCTGATCTAAATTCTAATTAGCCTTCTCTCTGCTTAATTTATGAAATTGTACATTAGCCTGGGCCTGACGTGATTTGATAAGATACATTAATTTGATACGGTGGCGTTTCTCTGCTACTATCCTATAGTCCCTTATGCAGCAGCATTGCCTTTTTTTTTCTTTTTTCTTTTTTTTTTTTTCTTTCTTCTGTTGTAGAATTCCATGAACAGGCTTGCAGTGCAAGCACTGGAAAAAATGGAGACCAGGAAGTTTAAGTCCAAAAGTAAGGGACACCGGGAAGGTAGCTGTGGAGCACTGGACACACTCAGTAGCAGCTCCACCTCTGACTGTGCCATCTGCTTGGAGAAGTACATTGATGGGGAGGTAAAGGATAAATGGTTTCTTCACCATGGGCTGAGAATGTAGCTGGTTTATTTTAGCACTGTGGTACGCGGCTGGCTGTTGGGTACATTGTGTACTGAGGTTATGCCGCTTGCCAGACTGATTGCATTGAGTAGCCAACTCGGCCTCAACTGCATTCTGCGGCTCCCAAAGAAATCTCAAGGGCTTTTCCCCATACGACAAAGTGAGAGGTGAGGGATCTCATTCTGCAAGTTGCTACCTCCATCAAGTTGCTTTTCTGAGGAAGAACTCTTAAAGAAGTCAGGGTTACCTCAGCATTTAGTTCTCTGGGTATTTTTAACAAATTGTGTGCTAAGTTGATGATGCGTGCAAGCTCTGTCGGAGGGATACATTTCGTGTTTTGCTTCTCAGCCTTTGATGGCACCTTGTCTTTAAAATGTCAGGTACACAGCACTGGTGGGAAACCAGAGGAGGAGAAGGAGAAGATGCCAAAAGGTTCAGGAGCCGTTTTTTGACTCCACAGTTACCATCACTGCATTGATGGCAGTGCTTGCCTTCTGTGACACACCCAGAGGAAACAATGAAAGGATGAAATAGAAAATAGGCTCCTTAGAATACAGGCAGTCAATAATCACAGCTTTAAACTTCCATGTAAAAAATTATTTGAGGACATTTTATTTTGAAATTATTCATAAAAGATTCATCATTTTTAAGGCAATAGAAAATACCAGCTGCAGTATTTGAATGCTACAAGCTACAAACAGAAAGTTAATGAAGTTAGCTGATGGGAAATTATTCAGAGTAGCAAGGATGAAGGCAGACAAGAACTTCAGAAGGGCTGTACAAAACTGACTGGACAGGAAATTCATGCATGAACTTCAGCATGAAGTGATATACATAGGGACGAGCTTCACATGTATTAGCAAAGGGTTGTGAGGTGAGCATTACTGTTCCGGGAGCAAGATCTTGAAGCTGTTTTAGATACCTTTGTGAAAGTAGATTGGTGCTTTGTGGCAGTCAAAAAGGCAAATCAGATATTAGAAATGAGAAGGGGGAGCCTAGAGAACTGAACAGAAAACATAATTACACCACTGTGTAAGTTCAGTCATGCTCTCATATTGAGTACTGTGTGCACTTCTGATCTTATTTCACAAAAGATATGTTGGAAATGAAGGTGCTTCAAAAAAGAGCAGTCACAAAGTGATCAAAGACTTGGAATGGTTTCTGTACAAAAAAAATGACTGGGTGGGCTAGGACGGTTTAGTCCTAGATTACTTGGGGGCAGAGGGAGTACAAAATCGTGAATGGAGAGCATGAACAGGAATCAGACATTCATTTTTTTCCAATACAAGATTGGGTATTTAATGAAACTGCTGGGACCCAATCTGAATCAAAATGTGGTGTTTCTCCACCAGCAGGTAGTAGCCCTGTGGAACTTGCCAAAGCATGCTACAAATTCAGAACCTGAGCTCATGGGGAGACTTCAGCAGTACTTGAAAGAAAGATCTGTTGCAGGTTTCTGAACTGGTAGATCCAGCAGGCTCAGGACATCCTGTAAACTGATAATAGCTGAAGGATGAGAGTGCTGGGCAAGGGAAAAAGTATCATATACGCTGTGCTGTTTTTGCTTTTCCCTGAGTGTTTTCCACCGCTAGTAGTTGTAGGCAAGATGCATCATTAAATGGACTCTATTGATTTATTTTTTTTAAAGTTCATTTAATATATTAAGGAAAACTTTAATGATGGGCTCCTTCAAGGTGTTAGGTCATAGGGACACACAGCAAAAAGTGCCCTAAAGAAATGTAGTATAACTGCATGGAGTTCTAACATGCCTGCAGACTATTCTTTTAGTGACAGCTGATCACTAGCTGTTGTGCTTTTGGCTGTGTTGGAACAGATGGCATTTTTTTCCTTCTTACCACTTCGAGACTAGGAATTGATCCATTTAGTAGCTAGGTTGAAAAAACTAGGAATAAGCTGTGAAAAATTCACTCCTTAGGAAGGAGCATTTTTTCATGTTCCTTCATCTGTTCCTGTAGGAACTGCGTGTCATTCCCTGCACTCACCGATTTCACAAGAAATGTGTGGATCCTTGGCTACTGCAGCATCATACCTGCCCTCACTGCCGCCATAACATCATAGGTAAGTGCTGCAGTATGGATGCTCTGTTGTGTCATCTATTTCGGACTTTAGAGCTTAGAAGATGAAACAGAAATTGTGCCTGTTTGTAAATCTCCATAGAGCCCATAGTCTTTATTGTAACGCAGCCCTAGAAATACCGTTAGGACTAAGTTCTTTGAAAATGACTGCGTGCCCTGGAATAACAGGTCACGTTTCTGGTTTTCCCTCGTTCCGGGTGCGATGCCCAGCAGAGGGCAGCGTTGGTCAGCTTCGGAATGCAAGGAGGACGAAGGGGTATGATAGATGGGTGTGCTTTCTTTTGGTAATTATAAAGAAAAGACAATGTATTGTTTTTTATTTTTCCGTGGCGGTGTAACTTGGAATGTGGTTTCCCTTACTTGTCCTCTCCCCCTTCCATTTCCTCTGTCTTGAAAAAGGTTGCTATTAATATGCATTTTTGTAAAATAATTGTGAAGACTCGAGCAATGACTGCCAGCCTTGCTCTTAACCTGCAAGACCAGGAATGCTGTGTAAGCAGAAGGTTTTGCATATATGAGAACAGTATCTGAAATCACTTCACTTCTTTTTAAGCAAATATAATTGGGCGTTTCAAAGGCTTCCAGGCAGATGCTCTTGACTTATTTGGTTTGTTTTGTTATTTTTCCTTCTGTGTAAAAAGTTGATGCTGCTTTTTTTAAAAACTGTTTTGTGTGTAATGTAACTAAATTCAGAAGAAAATATCCTTCTTTCTTGCATAAAGTATATTCCTTTTTATTCCTTCCTACTTCTCCACTCTTATTTCTCTCATTCAGAACAGAAGAAGGGAAATGCAGGTCCAGTCTGTCTGGAATCCATCAACCCAGCACGCAGCCGGCAGCAGAGGGTGATTCTGCCTGTCCATTACCCAGGCCGAGTGCACAGAGCAAACCAGATAACGGCGTATCCCACTCGGACAAGCATGGACCCTCACGGAAACCCTATCACAGTACTTACAGTTGAGCGACATGGTGAACAGAGCCTCTACCAAGCCCAGTCCCCAGCCTATATCCGAAGCTATCAACCTATTCATTTGGACCATGCTTTAAACACGCATCACTGCAGCCTGGAACATAGGGCTTACTCTCCAGCTCACAACTTCCGAAGACCCAAGTTTGGTGGACGCAACTTTTCCAAAGCAGCGTGCTTTTCCCAATATGAGACCATGTATCAGCACTACTACTTCCAAGGCCTTAGTTACCCTGAGCAAGATGGACAGCCTCCAGCTGGCATTTCCTCAAAGGGTCCTTCCCGTGCCTTTCAGCCTGGTAGCAGCATGCTTTTCCCTCCTGTGGTACATGTAGTGCCCTCATCCCGCTTGGAGAGTGGCAGTACCTCCAGCTTTAGCTGCTATCATGGTCATCGTTCAGTGTGCAGTGGATATTTGGCTGACTGCCCTGGGAGTGACAGCAGCAGCAGCAGTTCTGGTCAGTGCCACTGCTCCTCTAGTGATTCCATGGTTGACTGCACTGAGGTCAGCAACCAAGGGGTTTATGGGAGCTGCTCTACCTTTCGCAGCTCTTTGAGCAGTGACTATGACCCATATGTTTACCGCAGTAAGAGCCCTTGCCGAGTGGGTGAGGTTGGTGGTGCAAACAGGGGTGCAATTGTTCTCTTGGAGGGCCCCCACCAGGACGAGCTTCCAGCTCATGGTCACAGTCTGGTGGGTGCTGACTGCCGGCCTGTGCCAGTTTCTTCCTCAGGGGACCAACTGTCTAATTGCAGCATGGATATGAACTATAGCAGTAATTCCTCACTAGAGCACAGGGATCCAAATGGCACTACCTCAGAGGGAGGACATGAGGCCACTCCTGGTGCTGCCTTGGATGTTAAAAGGAACTGGAAGAATCCAGAGATAGCAGGGCCACTTCTGGAGCAAGCATGCGCATGCTGCTTTGAACTCCAGCACTCTGCCCTGGAGCCTAGCAATGGGACAGCTGACTGTAGTGCACTCTTCCTTAGCTCTCCGCTGTGGGGGACGTGTGGCCCAGGAATAGAACCACAGTCAGGGAACACCCCAGGCTTGTACAGTATTAACTCAGACCACTTGCATAGGACAGATGGGGTAAAATATGAGGGGTTGCCCTGCTGCTTCTATGAAGAGAAGCAGGTAGCCTGTAGTAGCAACAGTGGCAGTGGAGGTGGTGGCTGCTATACAGAAGACTATGCAGTGAATGTGCAGTACACGCTTCCTGATGACACCTTGCCAAGCTGCTGTAAGGGTGTATGTGATCTGGGTCAACGCATTCCCATAATTCCTGAAGACAGAGACTGTGAGCTGATCCTACCTACAGAGTGCCAAGGGACCCACACAGGAGGCTGTAGTTCCTGGGATGGAACACCTGAGCTAGATACTTACCTGCACTGCCAAGGTATAGGAGAGGTACAGGACGAGAGGGAGGTGTGCTATGAGGCAACATCATTCCTGCGGCAGAACTACTCTCAGGAGGAGGAAGCCAGAATGCTCTTTCCCAGTCCCAATCTGAACTCCCAGAAGCTGATGACAACCACAAAGGCCACAGGTAATACGTGTGCTTTTTCTGATTACTCGTTACCTTTCTGTCCTAGCATATGAAATGCTGCCAGCTTTCACCTGGTACCTGCAGCCCTAAAGGTTACTGCCATCCTTTGCATAAGAGCAGGTTATTGACGAATCCTTCGCCCGAAAGTGTTACTCTCTTGTTACCTGTGTTCATTTGGTCATAGCTAGAGGAATAGAAGGTGATCGTTTACTATCTACCCATATAAAAGCTTTCATACCCATCCTTTGTGGGGAGGGGAAAAAGTGACTGCTAGTACCAGGCCCCCATTAGAGCCCCCGCAGCCAGGGACACTGTGCCAGTCATGGTAGCTGTGGCGAGCCACCTAAGTAGGCAGGGCCAGAGTGCTGGGAGGGGACAGACAAGCTGAAGGTTAAAAAAAATGAGTGAAAGACTTGGAATTGCTATAGAAGAATATGTGGGAAAGTCTCTGCTGTGGACATACACAAGCAGAAAAAAGAACCACTCGCAGAATGAAGGGGGTATTCCTTACCTGCCTTGCCAGGGCTGTTTTTAAGGGTGTTCATAGAATCATAGGATACCCTAGGTTGGAAGGGACCTCAGGCCGTCATCTAGTCCAACCTCCTGCTCAAAGCAGGGCCAGCTCTGAGATCAGACCAAGTTACTCAGTTTGTCAGGTTAGCCAAGTTTATCCAGACAGGCCATGACAACCTCCAGGGACGCGGAGTGCACTCCCTTGTTCTCTGGGCCCTTGTTCCTGTGCTTGACTGCCAGCGTGGTGAAAAGATTTTCCTTATATCCAGTCTGAACGTCTCACGTTTCAACTTAAGCTCCTTACCTCTTGTCCAAAAGGCATCACTGTGAAGACCCTGGCTCCACTGTTGTGACAACCTCCGTGTAGGTATTGCAAAGCTGCTAGGGGAGTGCCCCCGAAGCCTTCTTTTCTGCAGGCTGAACAAGCGCCCATCCCTCAGCCTCTTCTCACAGGGCAAGTGCTCCAGCCCTCTGAGCATCTTGGCTCTCTGCTGAACTTGCTCCAGTCAGTCAATGTCTTGTTCTGGGGGCCCCAAACCTGGATGCAACATTCTAGATGCAATGTTCCTTAGTTTTCTTTATCCTTCAGGTGCTGGATCTCATCCCTTGGAGAGAAGCCAAATCGGTGACTAGACCTGTCCAGATGATCCCGGATGGAGAAGCGGAGCTTATCAGAGACTCCAAATTCTCATGGACTTAATTTTTTTTCAGCTTTGACAAACACACAAAAGTGGTAATGTGGAGAAGTCCCTCCCCCACTTCCTCTTCCTCTGTGTCCACATCAGCTTGATTGTCTCCTTTCTCCCTCTTGCCTGAAGCCTTCAGGCCTCCATTTGTGTGCAAAGCCCATGTGGGACATGGTGTGGAGCATTTCTGAGCTCTAGTGCCATTTCTATATTAATGACAAAGTGTTATTTATATTTTCTTTTTAGAAGTGACCGTGTCAGCTCTTGCTGAGAGGTAACACGGTGTGTTAAATAAGCCAGGCTATGTGTAGATGCTGTTATCTCCTACTTAAAGGAGTCCAGCCTTCGATAAGCTCAGGGCTACACCTGCCTTAGAAACCAGATAGCACCTTGAAATATAGTAGTCCAGAGGGATACAGCTGCTGAATGGACGCTCAGATACCGACTAATCCTAGTAGCAAATCCTAGTAGCCAGCAAGTTACATGAGCGATTTTGAGGGAGGTGAAGCATTGGACTGTCTCCTTTCTCCTCTCCCCTCCTCCCCCTTTCATGCTGCTCTGATGATTTGGCTAGGAAGGGTCTCCTGCCATCATGACTAGTTTTAACAGAGTGGGGGTAAGGAAACTGGTAGCTCAGAATGTTCTAATCCTCACTTCCTGCTAAACCATGGACCTCATTGTATCTTCTGACTGGTGAAGAATGCTGGGGACCCCCCCCTCAAACAGAGGCTAGAAGAAAGTGCTTAGAAAGGGCAATACCTTTGTAGGTAATGAACCTTGCCTTCCATAGGAAGTTTTTCAGGCACCTGTAGCCCCTGTTACGGCTGTGAGGAATGCAGGAAAACAGAGCTTGCAGGGTGCTTGCAGCTTGGCTGGCTCCTTTTGGAAACAGGTCAGAAGGTGTCTCGTTTCCTTATAGACTGCAAGCATGCCTAAGGGAAGCGGTGCTTGTCACCTTCTGTGCATGTGGGAAGGTGAGGGACTTGGTTTAATCATTGTTTTCTTCTTTGCTGTGGTTGATGTAGCTTCCATAGATCGATCTGTTTTAAACGTTTCTTGGGCCCAGCCAGTTGTGCTTCATTTTTGTCTTGTGTACAGAGTGCTCTCTGTACCCCATTAGCCTGGGCACATACTTTTGTTCTTGTTCTTGTACTAGTGGGGATGTTTGTTATCATGAGATAATATATGTCGTCACTTCTGATAGCAATTGTTTCCTGTGGAAACAGCGGCTTCTGAGTAAGAGGCTACCATAGCATGGTTTAAATTGCCTGTCATGCTGCATGTGCCTGAGGACACAGTGTCATCCTGTCTGGTGTATTTCCTAAAGGGAAACTAATTATTTAATGCCCACGGTGCCAGTCTTCTGAAAACATTTGTCCAAAGTTCAGTACACTTTGGAGATACTTAAAAGACATGAAAGAGAGATGTACGCTTCATGTTACATTTTCTGCCAAAGTAATGTCCGTGACAGCACTGGGCTAATTGTGAGAACCAGCAAAGTTAACTTGTTCGCTTTATAGTCCCAAATGAAATATTTTAAAAGAAGCAAACATCTAAGAAATAACAAATACATTCATCTGTTTACTTTTACTTTCTGTACTCAGTAAGTTAGGAAAAAATAATTCTTTTTAAAGGAATTCACATTAAATCTCACAGAATGAACAAACACCAAAATCCAGCTGTTCAGAGAATTAATATGAGGCAATATCTGGGTATAAGATTAAAAGAAAAATTCCAATAAACACGTTTTCTGTGTATAAAGCTTATTGAAAACTTACTCATTCTCTGAATGACTGAAGTAAGTGGTATGTGTTGGGAGAATAAACTCTACAGGTTTGGGGTTTTTGGTTGGTTGGTTTTTTTAAGTCTTACCGTTCTCCTTCCTCCACTCAAAAGAAATGCATTGTAGAAGCTGTGGTATACTGCCTTGGTTATTCTGCTTGGTGTTTTGTGAGGCACTGTCTAAGGCCACCTAAGATGCGTTGTACTCTGTGACATACGTTGTGGTAAAATGTGGTTGTAAAAAAGAAATTTGAATATTCTGGCTCATGGTGTTCCTGGATGTACTGGTCTCATTCACACGGTGTGGAAATGCCTGCCAGTACAACAGTCTCTGCAGGCCTTGCCACAGAGGTACCCTACGCTCGGTTTCTGTGTTTGGTTTTATATTCAACATTTAGTTAATTCCCTGCTACCTGTGTGTCCATACAGACTTGCAGGCTAGCTGGCCGCGATAGATGGGTTTTATAACAAAATGCCTTTCTACTACTTACATGAACAGTTGTCATTGTGTTTGGCTCATGAGGCACTATTTAAAATGTTTTTAATTAAAGTTATAGCACTTAAAATTGTTTTGTATAAAATTTGCTGTAAAGATTTGTAATATGGTCAAAGGGCTCTTTCTCCTTCATTACCATTTTTTAAAATGTTTTAAAAGCTAGAAAACATCTTGTATATATTCTGTATATGTATAGCAGCACATTTCATTTATGGAAATATGTTCTCAGAATATTTATTTACTAATATATTTATCTTAAGCCATGTCTTATGTTGAGAGTGTGTGACATTATTGTAATAATCATTGAAAATCACTAACATGAGGCCCTGTAAATACATGATAATTGCACACAAAGATTTTACAGTACTTGCCGACCAAAAATGATTTAAGAAAAGTTGTAGTTACCTGCAGTTTTGTAAGAAAGTGTACAAATGTCTGTATTAAAAAAAAAAAAGGCAAAACCACACAAAAATACAGTTTTATTGCATATACATGTGGAAGTTGTCCTTCTTGTTTTGGGGGAAAGGACATGGATAGCTGTGCTTCTCAAAGTATAGTCCTAGATATACTGAGATGAACTGTAATAAACAATATTTTTTCCTTTTTTTAAATAATAGATCAGTGGATATGTATACACACACACACACATACAGATCCTAACAAAAACGATCATGATAAAAAGTTCAGAAGTGTGTTTTTCTGGAGGCAACCCGTAACGTTCTTTCAGCAAGTGCCACAGCTGAATACCCACCAGAAATGAGCTGCTGGTGTGCGCGGTGGAAGTCCAGTACTTGGCAGTTTTAGCTGCCTTCCTAATACCGTCCCCAGGTAGTTTCGCCCAGTATCTGTGTTGCATGAGGGCTGCCTGTTGCTTCAGCATCCCTGGTCGCAGCTGGCTGATGTTGGTGTTGAGGAGGGGGGGAAGCTAGATATATTCATCGCGGGAAGACAAAGACTACGTAGGGAGGAAGGCGAGGAAGGTGTAGGGCGCAGAAGGAAAAGTGAAGGGTTAGGAAAATAGTGCACCGGAGTATGCTGTGGAAGAGGTGGGGTGAAGAGCTCTGCCAGGGGAAACGGGAGGAAATGCAGTGAAGCTGAGACTGCAGCGTGGCAGTCCGTAACTAGCAGGACAGCACTTGGGCATCTGCACAGTACTCAGGTTATTTGAGGGGTGACGGGGTGTCTTACAAGCCCCTGAATCCTTCAGGCACATGAGAAGTGACTAATCTGCTGGAAGGCATCCTCATTTATGTTTGGAACCCGCCTGTTCCTTGTAGCAGGGGAACTTAATCCTGGTTTAATTTCAGGTAGAAGTAATTTATTGTCCTGAAATAAAACTGTTTCGAGACCTGAGCCAGCATGATGCAAGCGGATGCAACTGGATAAATGGTAGCTTGAGTAGTCAAGCTAGATCCATCCATTAAGTCCTTACCCCGGACCATGAAATCACCCGTCCCGCTGAAGTGAAAATCAGTGCTGTGCTATTCTCTTTTTGTCGGCAGAGGGCATAACTTGACCAAATATATTTGTGCAGACATCAAAAGAGAGCGGCTTGGAGGTATGTGGGTAGCAACCTGCGTGTGTGTGTGTATGTATGTATTTACGTAATATATGTTTATATGTTATTGTGTAAACAGTTTGTCTCCGTACATTATTTATTTCCCATCCAGTGATACACACACAGACACAAAATAATCCTTTCCAGTCTTCTCCTCCAGTTTCTTCCTTCTCCCAAAGATTTTCACCTGGAAATCCCCTGGACTTTCCCCCCCTCTCATCCATGTTCAAGTGCACTGTAATTCAGTCACCTCAGAATTCTGCCGAGAAGTGAGCCTTACTCATTTCCAGCCCCCTGTTTCGTATGTGAAAACTCCATGTTTGGGATGACAGACTTGAGCTGAAGAGTATCGTTTTACATGGGACTCTTTCTAGCATGAGGATCAGTTACCGTCCTCATCTCCGGTGCTACGGGGAAGCCTGGTCTGTATGAGAAGACGGGCACAATAATGGAAGAGCAACAGGCAGAAGGGAGTTAAGCAGCACCAGCAGGTGCTTCCCAATCAAAGTACGTGCCCTTTTTTTGCTTGGTGAACAGAATCTTGGCAATTGCCAATGATTATAGATACGCATTTTATTTGCAAATCAGTTCATTAAACAATTGTTCTTAAAAACAGCATAAAGTTTTCCATGTGTTTGGCTGATACGCCTGTGTTGACGGGTCACATCTGAGTCTCCTTCCTCTTCCCTCCCTCCACCCCCCCAGTTTGCTATTGCTGACTAGTGTTTTGTTGTCTCATTTCTTGTTCTGAAGAAAACCGTGAGGTGATTGTGCTTTTAAGGACAGGACATACCTTTACCCTTGCTGTCCCACAAAATAATCGGTGAGCCCATACTCTCTCTCTTTGAGAACGACAGTTGTGGACTCTTGACTGAACTTGAACGTGGTGCTTAGTTTTGGGGGGGGGGGGTGTTATTCTGTCTCTTCTTTGTTGTGGCTTTTTTTTTAGTAACTAAATGTAAACATTTTCTATCAAAAATGAATATTTTGATATTTGGGAAGGAGAGGTTCTTTTCACTGTTGAGGTTCAATATTTAAGGAAGAAATTTGTGGCAAAATTAGAGTCCCGTGGGCACCATAAACCAGCATGGAACCTCCATATGGTAAAACAAGAAAAGCAGGAGCAGACTATTCTTAATGAGATTGTACATTATGGTAACACTTGGTGTTTCTGTAACACTATCTCATTTTTGCTGTAGCAATATTGGGTGCATCTGTCAAATCCTATGACAGCTGTTAGGTAACATTGGTTGTTACTTGTGTAGCGTGAAGAGAAAAGTGTCCTTAAAAGGATGGCCGTGCTCATACTGTGTGGAGCCAGCCTGGCCTAAGTCTTTGGCCAGGGAGAAGACAGCATACCTGAAACCAGATATTTTATCTTGCAATGGAAGCGCTGTGCTCCTGTGACTTAAACGCGTCATAGAAAAGCATCTCTTTCAGAATAAAGAGTACATTTCCCTCACGGGGAGTGAAACTGTTGCTTAGGGAACAACAAAAAAAAGGCAACAGTTCCCAGAACAAATAGAAGTGTAAGAGGAGTCTCCTAACCTGAATGGCAAGAAAGGAGAGCAGAGTACCCTCCCCTGTGACAGTAGTGTTTCTACAAGAAAATGAGAGTTTGAGCCCCGACACAAAAAGCTGGAGACAGTTTTGGTACCTGACACTGGCACTCAGACGTTTACATAAATGTAGCTGAAGACTTCTTTGAGAGAATGTAGCATTGCTTTGGTCAGAAGGAGGAATTCATGAAAGAAAAGATGAATCTCGCAAGAAAAGTGGAAACAGCATTACGGGTTGCTGCAATTTGTAGAGAAAACACTGAAAGAATTGTTACAGTTACTCCTAACAGTTTGAAAACATGTAAACTGAAAACTCCAATTTGCTGTTACCTCAGAAATGGCTTCTCGGAGCGATAACATATTTTCCGTATGTAATCATTCTCAGCATTTTCAGCTCAAACACTCTCTTCTAACCTCCCCAGCGGACAATCCTGCTGTAATCTGCTGGCGAACCGCAGCAGTTTCTGCCTCCTTCATTCAATGCTTGTCTACACTTTAGCGATACTAACTGAACTCCTGCAGAAATTCACTGTATTTATTTTTTTGTAATTATTACTTACAGCCATTTGCTGAATGCAGGATGACCACGTATAAACTCAGCACATATTTCAGTGGTGAGTCATTTCAAGTTTGATTTATTCTGTTTTCTTGTCTTATTTGGTTCCTGTGATAGCCTTTGGATTTACAGTAAGTTGTCTTTTGAGACTGAAATTCAGAATGCCAAATTTCATCCCAAAGCACAGGTGCTCAGTGAAGCTGGGGAAGTATGAGCTGCATGAAATGTGTGTGTGTCGGGGGTGTGTTGTTATAGAAAAAACGGTATGGTCTGAAGGCAATTCTATTTTTCGCTCTCAAGATTTCAAGGTAGCAGAATGATAAGGTTGTTCATAAATGTCTAGAAGAATATTCAGGTGAAACTATCACTGGACTACATTTCATTGGAAGGTTGTGAAATACTGCTGCGAGGTATTAAGAACTAGCTGGACAAGTATTTGTCAGGAGTTGTTTTTGTAGTTCACCCTTCCTTTAGGCGAAGCGGTGCACTAGAAAAATCTGTTGGCAGTGCTTCCCACTGCCTGAGAAGGCTTATTAAGCAGAAGATGAAACTGGAATAGCTAGTCATGCTCATTCAGTGGCAGCCAAGTGTCTGCTGACGTGTTTGGCCTGCAGTCATACCGGCTGCAGATTCAGTACAGTTTCCAGGGCTATCAGTAAAAATCTCCCATTTATACTATTGCCAGGGGAGCTTGGAATACAGAGACTGTAATTCTGCAATACCACTGGGTTGTCTGCATGAGCGATGTGATACACCTCCTCAACATTGTACTGGCTGTAGAAAATCTGGCAGAAACAAGCCCGAAAAAAGATGATGGTAATGCTTGATTGAAAAAGCAGATGACATGTTTGATGTTAAAATGGTCCTGAGAGTATAGGCACATGAATTTGCAGAATCTGATGAACAGCCTAATATAATTACAAGCTAGAAATGAGATTCAAAGCGGGAAAGCGTGTCTTAAAGCCATTGTTTCATCACCATCTATTCTGCCACAAAACTGCGTCTGAGTTACCCTCTTCTCAGTGTTCTTCTATCATATATACCAATGAATTATCTTTGATTTTTTTCTATGGTTACAGTGTATAGAAAATTTATTTTTCCCAGAGTGTAAACTAACATCTTTTCTTCCTATAAAATGTTAGCAAGATACAAGCATAATATGCTGTATTAAATAATGCATTTCCTATACATATATAAATATATATATTACTATGATAACATATCACACATTTTTAAATAACACAGTCTCTATTCCCCCCCAACATAACAATATTAAGACAAAAGTACATATAAAACCATTTAGTCAACAAACTAAACTAGTTTGAAACGAAGATTTTGAACTGGGGAGGCCACTTGTCCAGCTGGCCCCCTTCCACCCGAGGCCCGCGCACACCGTAGGCTGTTGTAACTGACGCTGTGTAAAGTAAGGAGGCAGTCTCACAAACTGCTACGGCGGCAGTGCCAGCCCAAGTACTTGCTGCCCCCGCTTCTGGGGCAGCCAACTGTCTTTTTCCTATGTCTTATCGTCCACTTAGGTGTGTTCGCTCACCTCTCTGTGCAACCACCCAACCATCAAGATCAGAGAACTCATCTCTGCTAAAAGTAACTCAGGGAAGAAAAAGCGATGGTAATTTTTAACCTGATCAGTTTATTGCACCACCACACAGCCGGTCATACCAACACAACAGAGTGAGGAGGGGGCCAGAGCAGGGGCTGGAATGCGTGTATACGAGGAGGCAGCTCCTCATGATGGTTTTGTTGTCAAAACAGTTGCTTTTGAAATTGTGGCCAATGTCACGTTTGCAGCCTGTCCAGCCTGTTGAGGGAACTGCTAGGCAGGAGGTCAGAAGGCCATTCAGATACAATTCCAAACAAATTCTTCTTCTGCAGTTATTTTCAAGTTGTTGAAGAAAATGCTGTGAACACTAACATCCTGAGGTGTCCCTGCCCTCCAGCTGTCAGCACTCAGCTGCTAGCGTCGTCGGGGCGTTTCTGTATGCTGAATCATGGGGGATTACAACAGTTGTGCATGTCAGACTTTTCTTCTTTCTCTCCCCAAACCCTTACAGCAAAGATCATAAAGTGCTATGTTAACGGATACCTTATACGTTGGCCATACACCACCATACCACTGAAGTGTTTGTACTAGGAGTGCGAGCGGCCATACCACACGTTGAAAAAATCCACAGCAGAGCCCTGCCTGCTCTTTATGGTCTCAGGCCTGTATAGTACGAAGTGCTATTTGAGGGACCCTGTCCACGCATTTCTATTTATTGCTCTCTTTCCTAGTATTAGAGGTACCTAGAATCAGACAATCGGAAAGATCTGGGGGGAACATAACAATTTCCTCTACACTTTTATCAGTGTGTTTACCTGTGCACTGTCCAATACCTTATGCTTAGTCATGTTCATTGTTGCCGTGGCAGTCATACAGCAGTTAATCTGCTGTAACTGCTGTTTTTATGGCTCTTTCGTAAAGAAATTGGATAAACATTTCCTAAGAAAGGCCCATGAAATACGATTTTATTATTTAAAAAATAGTTGAGGAGCTAAGGGACTGATGCAGAATCTCAGTTCTAAATTCTCTAGATTTTGCATAGATTAGTAGCATAAAAATGCTACTATTGCATTAGTAGCATCAGTCGTCTTTGTTGTTGTTTGTAATAGGCTTTCTCTAATTTTATAGTGAAATTAAATTCTTTACTGAAGAAGAGAAGCTTAACAGTTCTGTATTTTTTCCTTCTGCAGTAGGTAGAAATCAGTCATGGGGTGCTCCTGCTGTTTTTACAGTTTACCAGCATTAGCTAACTATTTTATGAACGTCCCTTTGACTGTATATGTTTAACTGCTGAAGAACATTTGATAAGGCAAGCAAACAAAGCTTCATCACAATGTGCTCACAGCTTAACTCTTAAGGATCTAGCTTTACACTCTCACTCTCTCCTCCTGGTTTTCCATTAGTGAACCATATTAAGCATGCTTAGGAAACAAACTAAATTTGTTTTGCTACAAATCTGTGA
>NW_008825429.1:664454-687613 GCF_000699105.1 Pygoscelis adeliae
TGTTAAAAAGGCAATTTAAAAATTTTTGTTGGGTCTGAAACTGATAATTTTTTTTGGTCCAACCTGATGACACGTAAGAGAGAACCAGTGTATTTTACAACTCGTCCTGTCTTGATTTTAGGCGATACTGTAATTATCTTTTCCTGTATTCTTTCCAGCAGCTCATGCAAGAAAGTACTAGATGTTCCCATGATATTCCATTTTTTATATAAACAATTCCATAATTGCTGGCTTAGTAAAGTCTTGTTTCTATTAAGCGTTTATTGTGGCATTGTTCAGCCGTCTCTGGCACTCATCTGTGGTACATGAAGGGAGCTGGAATGAGTTCAATTCAGGTAAAAGACTAGATCTACAACGGCAAGTAAGGCACAGTATTTCATTGTTTAATTCTTAGATACCCTATTTTTTCAAGGAAATCTATAGACCTCATAAAGGGGAGGGAGTTATCTGTTAAAAACAGAAGGGCAGATACTATAATGAATTTAAACTCTGACAATTTTCTTACTTTTCTTAGTTATCTTTCGCGGATGCATTTAATGGTTGTTCTCTGACTGCAGGTCTGGTATCCACAGACCATTGCTATATGTTTAAACTGGTATTTATTCCTTTTGCCTTAACCAGAATTACTGTACTTTAATGGCTGTCACTGAATTTCCTCTAACTTAGTTTGAGGAGCTTCTCACTCAGTAAACTTTTCCAGTCAATTTATCTGACTTCCGTATTGTCAGTTTTTCCTAAATATCTTGAAGGTCTGGACTTGCTGAGGCTGAAAGACTCACTGTTGATCCCCAGTGGTGGGATGAGAAGTCTGAGCACTGTGGGTGGACAGATACTCTACCAAAGAGAAAAAATAGTTAATGCTGTCTATTGCAATCAAACAGAAATTATTTCGTAGATCAGATCCCCACTGATGTTTTAGTTCTTTGACGTTTAAGGACATTAATCTTAAAAATGCAGTTCAGTTTTAATTTTGCAGGCAAGGAGACACTTCTTCTCACAGGTAAGTATCAAGGCAACTGTTACGATGTGTTCAGATGCACAGCCTGGCATAGGTGAGTTGTTGATAGCAGGCTACAACTTTGTAAATCGTTTAGGCTGCTGAGATCAGTATCTTGAACTTCAGAGTAAGAATTTGTGTTAGTCAGCCTCACTGTTTAAACATTCAGTGGATTTACAATGTCTTTGGACAATCCTTTAAGAAGCCCTAAGTTTACATCCAGAATGAATGCAGGACTTCAGACTGGAGTACAATAGTTTTTTAAGGGATCGCTGTGAATATAAACAAAATTATCATAGTCATCGGTGAATGATGGGTCAGACATAGTTGTTTAAAAGTCCTCATTGCTCGTGCGGACCTTGACCTGGTGAGCATTACTCCATCGAAACTCACATTTGCAGCTGAAACTCCATAGAGTGTTTGCCTCCTGAATTTGATTTGATTTTTATTTGTTCATCTCTGCTTGTAGAAGCAGAAAATGTAGAAACAGCAGAGCACTGGGCAACCAGGCTGATAGTTTCTCAAAGTCTTTGACTCCCATTTCACTGTGTAGTACCATTTAGACATGTTTACATTAAGGCCAATAAGCTCTGGTTGCTGTGGCAGCTGAACAGGTTATCGGTATCTACCTCTGTCTTCAGCCTTGAGAATAAAGGAACTACAGTAGCCTGATATAATACAGTGGTACAGGAGAGTAGGACACAAGAAGTCCTCAACCTGCAGATACTCATTCAATTACTTTTGGCAGGGGTACAGGACATTTTGAATTTTACAGGTTTTTACGTGTATTTTAAGTGCGTTGGTTTAAAGGCAGTAATTAACAGCACTACAGATTTGATGAGCACCAAATATTTCAAAACTATTGCCGCAATTAAATCTGTTGTCATTAGTATACCCAAGAGAACAGCAGATCGGCAAAGTCACTCAAAGGCCTTTGAAATGGACTTTTTGGAAAACAAGTATGAGATTGGGAGGAAAAAAAAGGATTATTCCCAAGTCACCTGGATTTTAAGAAGATTGATTCTTGTAAAATAGATGACACTTCAGTTTCCCACTAGTGGGTTGCAATCATCTTGTTGACTTCGAAGCTTTTTCTTGAAGATGGATATCGATGTGGATGGCTGGTAAAATATACTCCAGATCTCGCCAGCAGTAGTAACCTCACTGGAATCTTCTGTTTCAGTTGCAGATGGTATCTGATGGGACCTAGGAAACAAGCGTTAATTCACTGTAAGCGTTAAGGTGCTTGGGAAGCTGCTGTTGTTAGCATGTCTGCATTACTGCTACCCTGGTAATGCTAGCGGCTTCCACTGCCTCTGTGACACCTTTTCTTTCTCCCTGCTGCACAGTTATGTAGGGTTTTGGAGGGTTTGTTGGTTGTTTCGTGACCAAATGAAAAGTTAGGCATTCTGTTGCTAGAACAGTTGCCCCCCTAATGAAAGCGGTGACGTTAAGCTAAGAAGTCTGTACATATTCTATTACTAATTGCTATTAAATTAATTTCCTTGTATACTTAAGCCTGTTCGTGGTACATAAATACAATATTCAACATTTATGATTTGTTGATAACTCACCCATCATGTCATTCAATGAGTGTCCATCTACAGGACACAAAAATTACTTGGTATAAGTGTAGAGAAATATAGTAATAAAATTATGCTCGTTTTAATAGGCAAAAAAAAATTATACCGGTTAAGTGTCACACAAAAATACAGATTTTCATTTTTGTGATTCTTTTTTGAACCATTTTCAATATTTCAGTAAAAGAAAGTAAAAGTATTAACTAGTCTATATCTAGATTTTTTTCCCAGTTCCCCCATCTGGGATGAGGTTTTAATTTTTTTCCTGCAAAGTATTATCATAATTTGACCTCTTCCCACCAATGCTAGATGTCTGATTACGTTTTCCTCTTTGCTATGTAACATCACTCAGTACGAGAATCCTTTTTATTCCTTAAAATACAAATCTTGTCAAAACAAGACCAAAAGGGATATTCTAGCAGCAAATGCTATCCGAACAGACTGGAAAGTTAAAAAATGTGCTTATTTAGTATCTTTTATGAGGATACAAATATGTAATATATAACTTGGTTTTGAATATGACCAATCTGACAGTATCAGAAGGCAGAGAAATGAAGTGTACCAGGTTTGGTACAGAGCTGAGACGTCAGTTCTCCAGGGACAGTTTTGCTCCATACTCACCTCATGGTTATGTGGAGAAATATCTTTGCTATTATGGCTGTAACACTTAGGATGAGCAGCGCTGTGAGACTATATATTGTCCACTCTGTAAAAGAGAAGAGGAGAGGGAGAGGGAGAGGGAGAGGGAGAGGGAGAGGAGAGGAGAGGAGAGGAGAGGAGAGGAGAGGAGAGGAGAGGAGAGGAGAGGAGAGGAGAGGAGAGGAGAGGAGAGGAGAGGAGAGGAGGAGAGGAGAGGAGAGGAGAGGAGAGGAGAGGAGAGGGTCTCAGTACATTCATTTACTTAAAATTTTTAAAGTAAGAATATTGCACAAAGGAAACAGCCTTCTGATGCTTTATTCAAAACTGTAATTTGAAGATGCCTTAAACCTTTAAGTATTTTCTGCAATGACTGGCAGAAACTGTGTAACTCTCAGTCGGAACTGTTTTTCCCCATTCAGGACTGCTCCCTATAAAATTGAAAGTTGGGAAAATCCAAAGCATATACCGATAAAATTATCTAACTAGTATCTAGGAAAGGAATCAAAACTCACTCAGAGGAAAATTTAAAAGCAGACTAAACAACATACTAGAACATATGCTACCAGTAGTAACTCTATGTTTGCAAGGAGATGGCCTAGTTTTATATCAGTAATTATGTAAGTAATCACTAAGTATGGGGGTTTTTTCCTTCCTAGGGTGTAGAGACAGTTGATCAGTATTTGTGGTCTGCTATTTTATTACCTTACACTGAAGGCTCTTGGTCACTGTATTTTACATTTCAATTTAGTTCTGGTTGTACCAGCAAGTCAAGCAGGACTTAAAGAACAGCTTGAGACATTGTAACATTCGAACTACTTAAGAGATTGGGGCTCGAGGGGAGCCGATTTCTAAATTATTAGATCACCTTTTCATTTGGATTTCCATAATCTTGCAGTGTGAGACTACAGCATGTCGAGATGGGAGAAGGGATGGCACTAGAATGTAACTCTGACATATTTAGCACACTGAACAGCCTTGCAAGGACCTTGAATTATTAGAATAACTGAATAAAGGCCGTCACCTTCAGAAGTCCTGAAGCTCAAAGCAGCAAAAAAAGGAAGCGTCAGTTCCCTCCCACCCAATGTCCCGTCCTCAAAGCATTGACTGTTCACGATGATTTTAACAGTATTTTCATAACTGCGTAAAATCCAAGGGTGCAGTTTCATCTTAGGTCGGTATGCCCAAGCTAGTTTAACACTAGGCAGGTAAAATGTAGCCATAGTAACTCAGGCACCAGCCTGGGCCTGGTGCCAGAATATCTGCCCAGAAGCCCAGGCATGTTCTGCAGCCTGGCTAGTTTGGGTATATGCAGCTCGTGCAGTCATGGCCTCACGCTTCAGGTTTGGAATGCAGACAGCTTCAGGACTACAGAACTATTAGAGCGTCCATAGTGTGATCGAGGCCCAGCTTCAACAACATGTAAAAGCAGATGCCCAGGGAAGTTTAAAGATAGGAGAGACCAATAGTGATATTCACCAAGAGTGCATTTCCAGTCTTCAATTATTTACAACTCAACAATTTCCTGAATGAAGTGATGTCTTGAAGGGGAGTTCTAGACACATGAGGGTTCTCAGTGGCATCTCCCCTGCACCCATTAACTTGCTTCATCCTTGTCTAGCCCTCTTTGTATTACTGCTGTGGCTTTTGTGAACTGGGATAACTGGGATGCATCCAGCATTCAGGCCCTTCCAGACTACAAAAGCTTGCTCTTTTTTCAGCACCTTTTGCCACCTCTATGGTATGCACTGGTCACTGAAGCTGATTCTAGTAAGGAGGCTGCTCTGACTCACATCTTATTCCGATGTGCTTTCATTCTCAGGGACTCACCATCTTCACACTATTTCTAACTGATTTATGCTGAGAAGTGAGTTTTGAAAAGTAGAGCGCAGCACAGTTAGTGGTAATTAGACTAAATGAAAATTCATCTATTTTAGTAAGAAGCACAGCGGATCAGATAATGTGGAGGCGGAGGGAAAGGAAATAGTGACTCTAGATTGTGCCTTGGCAAAATGTTTTTCCTGTTTCCACATTTTCTTGTAATATTACCAGGCATGGAACTACTAGGATGACTTGGGCTGGTTGTGATGACATAAAGTATCTTTGATGACCGGGCTGCATTGATGCTGAGATTTGCTTGTTCGTTTATCTTCTCTGAAAGGGTCTGATTCATTGGAATCTTGTTTTGATGCACATTGTCCTTCACAGCTGAAAACACAAGAGTATGATTACAATAACAATTTCTTAACAGGTGTAATTGGACTTTATTTTGTGCTCGTAAACAGACATGTGCTGCTCTCTGGTTTACTTAGAGAACTCCAATAATCAAATTATGTCTGATACCAGAAAAAGCCTGTACTTCACCAAGTTGGGGTTCTCGGAATTTTTCTGGAAGCTAATTGTTCATCATAACAGTAGGTACAACTCACGGACTAAAACGTTTTCTCCTGATGACTTTCGATCTGAGTGGAATAGACTGTTGGAAAGAGCCAAGATGAACCAAGATGCAGATGGACTACTGGGTTTTTTTGTTTTGTTTCAGCTTTGTCATTTTCCAATCTGTTTTGAAAGGCAGGTATGTACAGGATTGAAACGTTGAAAATTTAAATTTTGCTATTTATGACATAGCTGACTAGACTGTTCCAAATTGAGAGAAATTTTAGCAAAGCTTTTACCCACTGAGCAGTGGCAACAAGATAGATGAAACACCTGTAGACATGAGAGTTAAAATATTTGCTCTTTTTTTGCCACTTCAGAAACCTCCTGTGTGAATTAAATGCTTTAACGGCTCACTGAAAGGTAGAAACAGCGAAGTTAGCCTCTTACCTCTATATCTGATAGCAAATCCCTGGGCTTGATTGATTTCATCTGAGAAAAAGTACAAAATGACAAAATCCAAAGAGATGTTAAAGGTGTGGGGAGGCCGGTTCTTGCCATTAAAACGAGCTAGAACATGATAGGTATAGCCATCCAGCAATTCCACCATATCTGTAGCATCTTTGATTTCAAAAAGGGCAAAGCTGAAGTGGATTCGAGATGCTCCTGGAACTTGTATGGTCCAGTAACAGACTTTGCCTGTGCCGTATGTGTCGGGAAAATCTGGGGAGTAGATCACAGCTGTAGCAGAAGTGTAATTCCCTCCACAGGCACCAATAAGGGCTGTGAAAGAAGAGGAGAGGGAGAAAAATGGAAAAAAAAAAAAAAAAGAGGTTATACATTCATTATGCACAGCTTTAGCACTCTGTAGATTCTAATACTCAAATGTGACTTGAAGGTACAGACTCGCTACCCCAGCAGGATGCACTGTCTCTCAGATTGGTCTTCTTTACCTTCCACAGCACTGGGAGCACAGCTATTATGTTGCATTTGCTTGGGATACACTCATTCTGTCTCATTACTCTGAGACCTACGTACCAATCTTGAACACTGCAGCTATCCTTTGTCCTTGTATGTACCCCTTTCCCGCATCCCTGCAGGAACAGGATGAAAGCTAAATCACTGATTCTGGGACTTCTACTCCATCCCTATCAGGCAGGCAGGCAAGTGGATTAGTGACTGTAACTCTCACTGTTGAATTATTGAAATTCCTTCACAGCCTTATCAAACTGAAAAAACAAATCTTCACAGGATAGCTGAGGTTGGAGGGGACCCCTGCAGATTGTCTAGTCCAATCCCCTGCTCAAAGCAGGAGACACTGTCTAGTTGTGTTTTGAGTCTCCAAGGATGGAGACTCCACAACCTCTCTGGGCAACCTGTTCCAGTGTCACCCTCACCGTAAAAAAAGGTTTTCCTTATGTTTAAATGGATTTTCCTGTATTTCAATTTGTGCCTGTTGCCTCTTAGACAAGACTAGATAAGACTGAGGAGAGTCTGGCTTCATCTTTATACCCTCCCATCAGTTATTTATACAAATTGAAAAGATTCCTCCCTGAGCCTTCTTTTCTCAAGGCTAAACAATCCAAGATCTCTCAGCCTCTCCTTGTATGAATGATACTGAAATCCCTTAATCACCTTTGTGGCCATTTATACGTGCTTTTTAAGCATCCCGTCTTTTGATCTTGTCCAATTAATGTTTGACCTTACCTTCACTAAATAACTTGAAAAAGATCCTGTTATGAAATCTAAAGAAAATGTTTTAGATTTGTTGCTACCTTTTACATTCAAAACAAGCACACAACCAGTAAATCTTTATATTCCTTGACAACTATCCAGATTCCCAGCGCAAGCTTATTTACCAATGAATCCAGAGAGAAACTCAAATGCCAGCCAACTGACTTGATGCATATCTATATATACGAATATATAATTTTTAAAATTTATTGTATATAGGTATAAATGCATATATGTGTATTTTTATATATCCCCTAAATACACATTTTATATATATTATATAATAATATATTTCATGACAAAACTGTTTGGATCAGTTATCACTCCCCCATATCATAGGCTGAAGGACTGAAGAATCAAAGTAGAATTATTTTCTCTGAAAGCTTAATTAAAGTCCTGTAATAGAGGCCTGTGAGAATGCAAATAAAGGAAGTGTTTTGAAGCGTCTCAGTTTTCACAGGCCTCCGAGAAAGAGCTTTAATAAATACAAATTAAACAGGAGCTGGGGAAATGAGAACAAGAAGTAGCATATCTCTGCCAGAAAAATCATCTCTTTTTCTGGAGCAAGGCCTGATCACGGCCTGAGCAAACCTCTCACTTCAGTGCCGCACTATGAAAGACCTTATAGAGGAACTGAAAGAATATGAAAGAAGAAGAATAGAAAGAATGTGAAAGACCCCACAGAGGTATCCCTCCCCGATAGAGGAATTTGTGTTCGGCACTCACTCCATGCTAACAGAGCTGATGATTTAATCGAATAGATAGAATTGTTTGAATAGAATAGATTGAATTGATAGAATTGAAATTTGTCATTGAGATATCAAATTTCCTCTTTGCAAATGGCTTATGGGTATTGTTACATTTGGCTGTGTTGTTTGTAATTACTGAATCACCAGATGTTCTTCAAACCAGCAATATTAACTAAAAATGCCAATGACTAGTGCTCCACAGATGCCCAACAAAGTACAGCATTGCCCCATATGGAATGGAAATGCTGTCCCTCTCTCATTTCCTTCTAGAGCTGGCAGAGTTCTGTGTTGTGGGTCTGAACGTTACAGCTGTAGGCCATGATAGTAGCACATAAACACATAAGGTTAATGGGGGGGGGGTGGTGCGTGTGCATGTGTGTACAGGGATCGGGGTGAAGGTTCTGGGGATATGACATGATCTGGAAAAGAGGAATGAGGTGAGCAAATTTTCCTCATCAGCAAAAGAAAATAGGTGGCAGTTACTAGGATGACTTCTCTTACCTGGCCATAGCTCTCTCCCTTGCTGTTTACCAGAAAAGGCAGTGCAGGTCCTCAGGGTAACATCTTGCTGAGCCCTCGGTCATTCCAGAAAAGGAAAGCTACAAAGGAAGTCTTTACCCATCGAGGATTTGGGAGGCCAAGAGCAGAAGGAAACAGAGGATGCTGCAGTGTGAAGCTACATGCTATCTCAACATTGAAAGCAACATGCAACTCCAGTGCTTCTTTTTGTATCTTGGGGAGAATTTGGAAGTGAGCAGAGTGACTAATTCCTGTCTCAACTGAAATGTCTTCCTGTCTTGCTAGCTGGGAACCAGAGTTTTAGAGTAAGATGGGAAGTTTGGTTGTGTATTCAGAAGGTGGAAAATGATGCCGCTTTTAGTTCCAGAAAGTTTATAACTCGACTTAAAAGGCAGCTTCTACATCAGAGGCAGCTGAGATCTGAGAGGCAACGATGTTTCGGTGCATACTGTGAACTTTTCCAGTACTGCTGGGAGCCTGTACTGCCAGACAACTGGGTACTCATACCGTCAACCTGTGAAGTTACACAGCTGGCACTGGTATGTATACTGAAGAGTAGAAAGGAGGATTTCTATGTATAAGAAATTATGAAATCAGCAATGGTCGTAATAGCCACCTAACTTGTTTGTACTTTTGCAGTACACTCCTTCCCTGCCCCAATTCTACTGCACTGCTTTGTGTTGTGTTAACTGGGTTATAGCAAGTCTCGTCTGCTTTAATAAAAAACCCAGGTTGGTGTAGATTGAAATTTTATTTGAGGTGCCTCACTTACTCATATATCTACTCTGTGGTAAGACCAATTCTGAAGGAGTCCTTCCGTGACATGCTGTTTGTGATAGCTGAGTTAGTACCATTTGTGGGGAAGTAAGACAATCTCCGGAGCATGAGTCAGTTGCCTGAGCAGGCATCATTTCTTGGAAGAGCTATTTCACATTATTAGTGGATGTGAATTTTATGCAGAAATGGAAAGCAGCTTTATTTTATACTGAATTTAGGTGTTTTGCTGTTTTGTGTGCAACAGTTCTCATTGCATTTAAACCCTTTTCCCTAATTTGCTGAACATTTGAGGCCTTTCCTTTGGGAAAAACTGAGCCTGTTTCAATACTTACTGTCAAAAAGAATGACTCTGCCATCCCCACCGCAAGGCTGAGTATGGTCTCCAAAGCAAACACTGTTGCATTCCGTACTGGCTGCCTCCCCATATCTCCAGTAGTCAGGATTATTTCCACAGAAACAAGCATAACCTGATTCCATGCCTGCAAACTTTGACAACAAAGATGCATAAGGAAGGGAGGGATAATATTTAAGGGAGTGACAGCAGGAGGTTGTATGAGCAAGAAAGCTGGCAGCAGAATATGTGTGTTTTGGAGAAATATGATTAGTCAGAGGTCAGAGGCCCCACCACAAACTGTTTTTGTTTGAGCTGTCAGGATGCTACTTAAGACTAGCGAGAAAGATGGAACGGAGGGCAATTAGGGCACCCTATCACTCATAACTGCAGTAAGCAAGCATACTTTCTCCTGGCATCCTGGCATTATTAATCAGTCGTTTGCCCAGATTGCTCTGGATGCAGAGAGAGGGCTAGGTCCCCTGGAGTGGGAGTGAGACCTTAGACCTCCTACAGGTAAAAAAAAATGCAGGGGGGGGAGAAATATAATAGAGAGCTCTAGGCATATTGCCATCTTTTGTCTTTGAAAACGTTTTGTAAATGTACATCAAAGAAATCACCTTAAATTGTTGACTTCGGCAGGAACTGATGCATGTTTGGATAGTAAGTTTATTGGAGGTCTCGCTGGTGCCAGTCAAAGGTGGTGGCTCTCCATGGTCCTTGTAACACCCTAGATTCCCCGGCACTGGCAAGAATAAGAGACAAGTGTCATTCTAAAGGTGTGCCTGGAAACACCCAAGACAGACCACTTTATGCACTAGCTGCTTACTAAGCAGCTCTCTATATGTTCTTGTCTTGATTTCGCAGTATGGGAAATGTTACTCTATGCTAGATGCTTGTCATATTTTCCAAACATGCCCAGGGATAAATGACAGGTGGTGAAATAGCATTGTATCTTCTTAGCAATATACCTGCAATACTCTGTAGTTGGTTTCTGTAAGCTGCAGTAATATAGACAAGATAAATACCTGGTTCATTTCTCCTGATAGAGACAATTAAAAAAAAAAAAAGGAATTAAGTGGATTCAGAGGTTTTGTGGGGTTTTTTGGCTATGATCATGCACATTCTAACAATGTAAATTAAACAATGTGATTTATGTCTGATCTTCAAAACAATGAAGTTCTGGAAGTTTTCTAAACGGGATATTTGAGGAAGGGAACCTAAACTGTTTTAGGATGGAGTTTGGCAAGTTTTATGGGAGGGACTATATACTTCTATAGGGGAATTTCCTAATATTTATAACTCAAATTCTGATATGAATTCAAAGTATCATATTTTATGGCATGTACAAAGAGAAAGCAATATTACTTTTTTAAAAAACATCTATTTATCCTGTATTAATACAACATTTCAAGGCTCCTTGGTCACTATGGGAGGTCAGAAAGAGTTTTCCCCCTTCAGTGCATAATTTGTCCTCTGTTTTTGTTTTGTTTTGTTTTTGCACTTTTCATCAAAGCACTGGAATTTAGCCATGACTACTAGAGAGAGGATGCGGGGCACAATATAGTGCTGTGCTAATGGCATAAAATTATCCCTTGCCTACTTGTCATACCTGCTCACGTACTTGGAATTAAATCTATTACCAGCTCTGTTGTCAGATTTTATCCCTGTGCCAGATTGACAAGGATTATTTTTTGTCCACTGAACCTCCACAGCTCTGTATAACATGTGGTGCGGTCAGAGAACTGTATGAGAGTTTTACTTACTCAGTCATTTGTTATTTCAGTACCCAGTAAAATCTGAACTCTCTCTTGCTAACATCTTGTGCCACAGCACTGTTTCAGGTTTTTGACTTACCAATAGGGTTTTCTGGGGGGAAAATCCTGGCTTTGGGGTTTGCAGCCTCAGATGCCTGATAGCATGTGGATTAGCTATTTTGGTGCTCCTTTTGAACTAGCCATCTCTTGTACAGGTGGCCCTTTTCTCTATCAGATAACCTGTGTGTTAGTTGTATTATTATACTTCCACATAATTACAATAGGAATGCAATGATGCTTTTTGTACTGAGCAGTCTTGTACAGTAGTCCTGAAAGTATCTCTTCATTGGACTCTGGAAGGCCCATTCCTGGGATTTCTTCTAGATGTCCATGTGCAGCAGCCATTGAAATAATGCCTTGAATTCAGAAATTCTATTTGTCTAACAGAGATGGTCTTGTCCTTATTCTTTTGGAATATTATATACTGAGCTTGTAAACTGATGTCAGCTTACCGTTAAAATCTGAATCATCCTGACATCTGGAACAGTTAACAGGTCTGTCTGAGAACTTGCTCCCAGACTTAGGCTATGTTGCCTAAGGCAGCTTCCTTATTTTGAGGAAGAGGGTTAGCATATCTGTTAGTGACCCGCAAATATACTGGCGTGTATATAATTATACTCTTAAGGTGGATGATTATAGTATTATAAAGAAGAATGAATGAAGTTGGGAAGAAAATTCAAGTATGCATATTTTTTGAATAATTAGATAATGTTGCTTTAAATAGTGTTCATAAAATGATTTTGTTTTCTAAGAATGATACAATTTCAATTATAAATGCTTGCATGGAGTTATGGCTTTGCTATGCCCCGCAGCAACATGCATATTAAGTGCTGAGACTTCAAGTTACAGCCTGATTTAACATACCCTTGGAAATCCCCATTTGCGGCCCCACCCCAGCTGAGTACAGCTGGGCAGATAACTCTCAGAGAGCTCAGTTTTTTGTACCGTGCATGATTTCATTGCCCTGAAAAAGCTTCCTAGTTAACCAACCTAGCTGATTTTCCTAGGAGACCTGGGATTTCCTAAAAACACATATTTTATATATTTTTTCGAGTAGCTTTATTGGTGAGACCCTTCAACCTTGTCTCCAGCGGATTAGTACTTCAGTATGTTCCATGCTAAGAAACCAGACTGAGTAATTTGAAAACTTCTTACATTTTGTAACTAAATCAAGCATACCATTTGGGTGCCTCCTAAAGCTAATTAGTCTCTTTGGTGTCCCCGCAGTATTTTAACATTCTCGTATCTAGCAAACAAAATTAGTGTCATGTGAGTGGGAATAAACAGGAGAAGCATCAATCTAGCCCAATAGTGAACGGTAATTTCCATGCAAGTGCCCAGCTCTTCAAATTACTTTGATATCAAATCAACAAACTACATGAGCCCAAGGATATATGCTCAGCTAAAAGCACTTTAGTAGTCCCACACCAAATATATGATTAAACACTCTTCTGAAGTTTAGTGGGCATGCTGGTGTTGACGGTTGGACTCGAAGATCTTAGAGGTCTCTTCCAACCTTAATGATTCTATGATTCTATGATTCTATGAACTGGGACAACACACACAAAAAATGACTCCTGTACATGCATATTTGATTTTGATAAGCCAGTTCTTCCTATGGCTACTGATGGGCTGGTCCTAAACCTGAGACACCACTGAGTTGCTATTGAAGGGTAATCAGAGTACATAGTATAAGCATAATAGTAGAGGGGAGTGTACTGACAGGGCGAGGGATAACGGTTTTAAACTGAAAGAGGATAGATTTAGATTAAAAATTCTTTACTGTGAAGGTGGTGAGACACTGGGACAGGTTGTGGATGCCCCCTCCCTGGAAGTGTTCAAGGCCAGGTTGGACGGGGCTTTGAGCAACCTGATCTAGTGGAAGATATCCCTGCCCATGGCAGGGGGGTTGGAACTAAATGATCTTTAAGGTCCCTTCCAACCCAAACCATTCTATGATTCTATGATCACAAATTACTGCTTTTTCAACAATATTTTTAGTATATTAGAATAACATGTTCCTCATTCATACTATATTAAACTGAATCAGGATGTATGCATAGGAAGTCACTCAACATAAATCTAAAACAAGACAGTGTACATTTATGTATGTGGAGCAGCTCTGCAGAAAAGGCCCTGGAGGTCCTGATAGACAGGGAGCTGAATATGAGCCAGGAGTGTGCCAGGCAGCAAAGGCAGCCAACAGGCCTGTATTAAGATGAGCACAGCCAGAGATCAAGGGAATTGATTGTTCCTCTACTCAGCACTCGTTTGGACCACATCGAGACTACTATGTCCAGTTTTGGGACCACCAGTGCAAGAAAAACATTAATTGTCTGAAGCAAGTTCAGCAGAGAGCCAAGATGCTCAGAGGGCTGGAGCACTTGCCCTGTGAGAAGAGGCTGAGGGATGGGCGCTTGTTCAGCCTGCAGAAAAGAAGGCTTCGGGGGCACTCCCCTAGCAGCTGTGCAATACCTACACGGAGGTTGTCACAACAGTGGAGCCAGGGTCTTCACAGTGATGCCTTTTGGACAAGAGGTAAGGAGCTTAAGTTGAAACGTGAGACGTTCAGACTGGATATAAGGAAAATCTTTTCACCACGCTGGCAGTCAAGCACAGGAACAAGGGCCCAGAGAACAAGGGAGTGCACTCCGCGTCCCTGGAGGTTGTCATGGCCTGTCTGGATAAACTTGGCTAACCTGACAAACTGAGTAACTTGGTCTGATCTCAGAGCTGGCCCTGCTTTGAGCAGGAGGTTGGACTAGATGACGGCCTGAGGTCCCTTCCAACCTAGGGTATCCTACAACCCTATGTGTATGTATAAATATATATATATATATATGTATATGTATATATATATAAAGCAATGAAGAATCAAAAGTATTTCTAGATAGGTAGTGTTTAGTTACTCTGACCTTTAAAAATTTCCAGCATAATCTTTTGCCTTAATTTGCTCTTAATGTTTAGCTTACTAAAGAAGCTTGGCAAAAATGAGGTAGTCAATGTTCTGCAATTACTGTTCATGCTTCTCAGTGATGTCTTACTGTTACACTGTCTTCACCCATTTGTATCTATTTATTCTCCTGTGCTTAAAAGGTCACCTCTTTTGTGCAAGCACACTATTTTTCTTTAAAGCAGCATCTGACATAGTGAGGTCCTGGCAAACACCAGAGCTTCTGCATATTACACATTAAGGCACGTGTATTAAAACATGGAATTAATCCTTTTGAGCTCAAAACCATGTTCCAGCTATGCTCATCTAGCTGTCTTTCAAGAGCTTCCTAGCTTTTTGCAGTAGTAGTATGCACCAGTATACTGTCTCAAATTGTGCAAGCTACTCTTTGTTCTTGTGTTAAAATGTATACAGGTCAATCTTACAGAGTGATCAATACAGCTCTGTGTAACTTACCTGGCTCTGCCATTTAACACTTCATCAATATTTCAGCAATAAATAGATTTATTACATGACATACATGCACACGGGAAATATGATTCCAGTAATGAAATCTGTTTATGGTAAGAGGCTCATGTGGGCCATAAACATGGAGATGCAATTAAGTGGGACAGCAAGCCTTTCTTTCTTTTACCTTTTGGGAGCGTAAGTTGTTATTTCCTTTGAATTTCAACCTAACCTCATTAACAAAGAGATCGAAAAAGTAAGGAATAGCTGCAACATTGCAAACAAACCATCTAAAGCATTCAGTTCTGAATTCTCCATGTGAGATGCACATGTTCTCTCAGGACTCAGTGCTGCCTTCTTGCCTTTTATTTTGTTTACATCCATTCCTTTCTGCTTAGCAGACAAGTTATTAAGAAGAGGAGAGGAAGAAAAGGAAAGACTAAGCTTCTACTGGGGTAACTACCACTGTCTTCTGTGATTATGGCCATCCATCCTCGTCTAACATTGCTAAATTCTGTATAGTGTGTTTACACACACAGAATGCCGGAACACATTTCTGAATGAAACATTTAGTGTTATGTATAAATATTAGTGAACATGAGAGACACATGATATTATCATGTGAAATCATCATCATAATGAAAAATTCTTAACTGTAGATTCTTAATTCTTAATTCTTAATTATTGTTACAGTGAATCACTGCATGCAAATCTCTCTAGGCAATCAAGATGCTTCATGTTGTTGGCATTGTAGTAGTATTATGTGGGTATAGTTTATAGGTAAATTATGCTCCAGATATTTGTCTTTTCTAGTACTAAATATAATTATGGAAAAGAAGTTTATATAAGAAAATTTTTTTAATTCTCTAAAAATTTCAAATAGAATTTCTTTACACAATTGCTTTCTCGCTCCATCACAAAACTCAGTTTTGTATTACGCACTTCACAAGTCAGTTTTCATGGTCCTATGATTTAGCATCATGCTTACTGAAAACAGAAAATCTGGTAAAGAATAAAAGTTTTTTTTACTTACACAGCTTCATAAACCATGAGGTTTGTATTAAGACTTGGATGGGCTTGCAATGTACAGTTTGTTCTAAATTGCTGCAATTCCTTTTTCTAGTATCCAGTTTCAGTGCAATGCTTGAAGCAGCTGCTACTGGTCAAAAGGACATTTTGTAAATGTAAGTCTGGATTATCTGTGCAAGTAAGTGTCCAAGTTTAAATCCTCTGCTCCCCACCACAGAGAAAATGAGTGAGGCTGGTTTTAAAAGGATCCTTTGTGTAGAACAAATGGAGTGGAGAGAATTTGCCTTTCAGCTTTTTTACTGGTGCCGTATCCAGAGAATTTGTTAACATCTGTGGTCTTTAAAGAAAATGCAAATTCTTTCATTTTAGACCAAGATAAATTCCTTAATTAGGAGGGTCATGTTTCCTAAATAGGACCTCGTATATTAGAAAAATAAGAGTAAGATGTCCTCTGAACAATGAGTATCGCAGTGTTGAATGATTTTGTGTTATTTAAATTAGACTCCTTAATCTGTATTTACATCTAGGTAAAAGTCACCCGACTTAAGGTCACACTTACGTATTTGTTTGCCTAGCTTGAAGATGTGAATCACTCGCTCACATTCATAAAAAAAGAAAACTGTGGACAAAGTAAAAAATCACTTTAGATCCATTTTTCTTTGTTTGGTGTTGTTTTCTGAACTTCAAGTAAGAAATGCACTTCTTCTGATCAAAAGTATGCCTACGTAAGGACAACTGCTCTGATGCTTAACAGTATTCACATAAGTTATCCCTTAGAAATAGAGTACTTGCATAGAAGAAGTTAGGAAAGCAAGTAAAGGCATTAATGATTAGACTTCATAAAGTGTGTAGTTATGGTTGCCTGTTAACATGCAAAACTGGAATCTCTTTTTAATACCTAGGCATATTTTAAAGAATGTGATTCTTAGAGGTTTATCCTGGAGCATTCAGGAATGAAAATTTTGGAACATATTGACACAAATCATGACCAAATCTCCACATTTTGGACAAGGTAAATAATATAATACATTAAAAATATTAAATACTGCAAGTGAATAGCTTGTGAACTATCTGTTAAAAAAAAATCGAACAAAGTCCAGTTTGTGGTTTCACACCAATGAAGGTGTGAAGTGCACCAATGCAGGTATATGCACCTGCAAGGAATAGAATTCTAGCCCAGAGCTCCCACATACCTAACAAATAGCTACCTTTTCCCTATGTCCTCTCACACTGTCTTTATTTCTTCCAAGCAATTCTGTGTATGATGTGTTATACACATTAAACTAATGCCATCCATTTTACAAGCTAATTGCAAATCATGGACACATACGTACCTTGTAAAAAAATTAATTAATAATTTCCTATTCATTTTTGTCTCCAAGATTTTAATAAATGAATGACATATTTCTGTGGATTCAAAAAACTAGCAGTACTTCATAAGTTTTGAGTGATTCTCTGTCTGGTATTATTTGTAAATAATATAATCCAGTAATTCTGAGATGAGATGAAAAGGATAGCAATGGAGGAATGCTTCAGTAAGCTTGTCGTTAACTCTAGAGACCCATTTAAAATATTGTTTAGTCTGCAAATGAAAATAAGCTGATTGGCCTTATCCTAGTTTCTGTTTGAAAATCACTACCCACTGTTGTATAACTGCCAATCTCTGTTCAACAGGAATGCAGGCCTAAAAAAAATTGCATGGTGCTCTTACTTCGGCAGGATGGAATCTCACAGTATTTCCAATATATTCCATCCTCATGCTCTGCAATGTAGCACCATGGGCTGACATCTCCATCAGGGTTCCTGAAAGAGAAAAACAAAGACAGTGAGTGAAAAGTCATCAAATATTTTCAAAAACCACATAAAAATAAATCTTATTAAGCTTCAGTGTCATCACTATTTTTGCTCTAATACCTATTGAATATTTAACGCATTGGACTTACATACCAAGGAAAATGCTAAAGTGGTCAGGAAGTTCAGATAACTTTGGTTATTACAGTACACAGCAAGCATAAAATGCTAGTAATGTCTAAAACATAACTTCTTTCTTCTTTAAGTCTAAAAAGTGCAGAGCTATTTCTGGACAATACTGAGAGAGAGGAAGATTTTCAGCCCCACATCCTGCGTACAGGTTCCTTAGACTCCTAAACTTGATTTTTGCCTTGGTACAAAACAGTCCAGACTCCAACCTTCTGTATGTATGATGACAAAAACATTTATCCAATAAAGTCTTCTGAGAAAGACTGAGGTCTTTTCTTCCCCTTCAGTAAAGCTGAATAAATCTGTTCCAGTGATCTGATAGTTTGATGGATGAGATAATTCCTTATGTGTCCATGATTATTCTTTGCTGTTGCATAGCATCATTTACAAATGCATACCTAATTAGTCATTAGGTTATTTAAAGTTTTTTCTATGTACACTTTGAAAAACTATTCACATTGAAAAGATCAATTTAAGAGAATAAATTGTTATTTTGGACAGCCAGGTTGAAGTATGACCTTTTCTTGTAACTAGGGCCAACTGCAATCTTTTTATCATGTACTTTGGCATGAATTCTATTAATGAGATGCCCCTACACTGAAGTGTCAGTTCAGCTGCACATTGTCATTTGGGCATATTAACAACTCTTTGTGGGAGATCCAATTTTAGAACTGCTAGGGATGTTTTTTGGTCAAATAACAGAATGCTGAAGACAATTGGTGAGTTGAGTTCAATTTAACTGACTAAAATGCTGCTAGCTAGGCTTTCAAACAGTAAAAGTAGTGGACGAGGAAAGCCTAAGACTAGTGTGCTAGGAATTTAGGTGTAACGGCAGAGCTTCCAGTGGCTAAAGAAAGTAGAAGACTAAAATCAAGGAAAACTTGTACTTGAAATAACACAATTTTCCTTTTTTTCAGTTACAGGAAATTTTGAGTTTACACCTGCATGACAGAAATCAGATGTCTGTAATTGAATCATGGTAATGGCACTCCACATATAAATGCCTTAAAATGCAAGGAAATTGCAGAGAAATGTGATTAATGTCTTTAGAAATCTTTGCCTTGAACCTCAAAAGTGCGTACAGTTAGAAAACAATTGAGTGTCTTTCAAAATCTCCAAAAACTTCAGTCTGCATAATTTTGTTATGGCTGAAATTAGGTTCAGTGAACATTATGAGGCAGTTCCATCTTAACAGGGTGTCTTGCAGTGGACCACCCATGGAGAGATAACACGCTTCTGATTAATGCTTTAAGTGTAAAATTAGATTATTCAAATGTTGTCCCTAAAATTGAGCCTCGAAGCAATGTATTATGCCTTAAAAAAGCCTTGTGAGATATGTGTTGCCTCAGAGAAGGGAAGATCAGCTTGTCCATTGTCACCAAGCAAATGAACGGCAGAGAAAGAGCTAAAACAGCAGTATCTTCACTCACAAGGCCTCGACAAGATTTGAATGCTAAAGATACACTCTGACACTTAAAACAGTGACTTTCCAGGCTTGTTTTCAACAGAACGTGAAGTTAAAAAGCATCCGTTAGTTACAATCATCATTCCATACACCTGTGAGAATATTCCTGGGCCGAGTGATATATAGGAAGGAAATGACTAACCTTCCAGTCAAACTCCATCTCAAAGAGGATAACCTAACACCCAGCAGACTGAGGTTAAAAAGCTCTATTTGGTAATCAAGTCATTTCTCAGGCTTATATACCAGATTATATTGCTCCTTCTAACACCAAATTCTCATTTGCTAAGTAAAGTGAGACTGTAGTAAGGATTACTTGAATACCTGGATAAACATTCAGTTCGTTATGCAAATTTTTGCATAGCTTGTACATGTTTTGTTTTGTACTAACGTAAGCATTAGCCAGAGATGACTGCCAAAAGTAAGACCCTGTAGATACGGTCTATCTAGCGTATTGCCACACAGCAACAATCAAAATTACGTTCTTGATTCTGCTATTTGTATCAGAGATAATCCAGTGGCCACTAGCCTTTTTATAGCTCCGTATTAGTATGCATACTGAGAGACACAGCTCTCTACATGTCATGAGAATTGTTATGCATTTGGTGGTGTTCGGCTGAGTGAGGCTGTGAAGTTGGTGTGCAATGTTTTTGATGGGAAGACAGTCCTTCCAGTGCTCACATGCCAATCTGATACTAGACAGCTTGATGGGTTTATTTGGTTTCCAGGCCATTTTCTAAAGAGAATGCCCAACTTCTATGGAGTTTCTCTTGTAGATGGTGTACTTTTCTTTGCTCCTGTAAGATGCTGAACTGATTCAAAAAAGAGTCAATTCAGCACTTGGCAATAATGCTTTCTCCTTCCACGGCTGAGAACAGAGTCCACTGGTGCAACACATTGAACAGTGTTACTTTGAAGCAGTGCTGCAGCCACTGGAAAAGATCCCGAGTAAGGCTTTTTCTTCCCTTGTCCTTCACCAATGTTCTTCAATGAGAAATGGCCTCCCGAGTCATCAAATACTCTAGAAATGCGACTGACTCCTTTCATCAATGTGCTCATCTGTCTGCTGCATGTCACAAGACCTATGTACTTTCTTACTTACTCTCCATTAACTGGCTGGCTCTGTCTCCGTCATATTTTCTTGAATGTCTATTTCTGATTAAGATGAAAAAGTTCTTGGATCAAGAACCAGGACCCTATGTTCGTGACACAGCAATTGTGCTGAACTCCTGCATACTAATTTTGCCTCATTTATCCTGACTTACATTGCTTACAGTGAAATGATTTCAACATGAAGGTGGCAAGTGTATAGGCTCTACCCTAGAAAGCCTATAACCTGCTAAGTAAAGGCATCTTCCAGGAGAATTGAGATGTGTTTTGAACTTTCTCATGAAGGAGACATTAGAGCTTGTCTTGCTATGCCCCAGGTAACTCAATTCTTAATCTCTTGGTTTAAACATCCCTGTCCCCATTATCCAGTGAGTAAGAGACACCACTCAACTTTCTTTGCATCCTAGATGAGCTGATGATTATTACTGTTTAAGGAATGTATCTATCGGGTTATTCCCCACTTATTTCCATAGCAAGTATAGATGGGCATAAAAACTTAGCTGGTCAGTCCTGCAAAGGCAGAAGTGCGTGTAACTTTCTGATGCACAACATCAGGAAGTTGAATGTTGCAGGCTGAAAGAGCCTGCAGCGCCTAAACATCTCTGAACTGAGGTTCTTATTTGGCTCCTAAGTTCTGAAGTTCTTATTTAAGTTTCGTTCCGAGTTCTATCCGTAGTTATGGAGGACTTCTCTAGAAGGCAAGGAAATGAAAGTGGATCTGCCATGGTTTGAGCTGGTATTGTAACCACTGACAGTTGAGCTTCTGAATTCAAATAACAACTCTAAGTCACTGAACAGCTTATGCTCACTGAGAACTTTTACTGACTACATAACTTTCATTAGCACAAAACTCGGAAACATAGTGTACAACAGAACCAGGCTTGTGGGTGAGGATAAAAACCATAATGTTCTGGAGACTCCTACAGACATTCACTAGTGCTTCTGTACTTCTGACCTGGATCAATTTTTTTATTATCTCCACCTTTTCATTAAGTAATCTCTAGTCTTTCTCCGTCGTGCCAAACTATAGATTGGATATATGATATGGACTTTGGGTGTGAGAGCTGGGTTAAAAAAGTTATGCTAGTAATGGTGCTTGTAGATCCAGGGTACTGATTACAGGATGAAACAAAACCTGCTGATATCCATGGTTCTGACATTCTTCACTGTATGACAGGAAGTTTCCTAATTTTGTGTCAACTGTTTAAAGTAACACTGGGTATATAGGCAATGTTAGTAGCAATGAGATATTTCTTACCTGCAGTAGTTATGCTCTCCAAGCCCTCCCTCCCCATTGGGATATTTCAAAGTATTATAAGGATGCTCAAAGGTCTCATTCCAAAAAAGACAAGGTTTCCCTGCATATTGGGAGGTCTGGTTCTGAGTGCCACGATAGTCAGCCCCATTTGCTGTATAACATTCTGGGAAGAAATGGAAATGGAAAAAGAGAAAGAATGTATGTAGGTTTAGTGTTTGGTTGTTCTTCCCTCGCCCTCCACCCCATCCCCAAGAAACCATGTTTCCTTTCACTAACATGTTTCCTGCACTGTTTAGGCAACTAAAGATGCTGTCTGGGATTTAAGTTTCCTCTCAGTGTCAAACATCTATTGAAGAGATTATGATTTCATTACTTTACTAAACAATGTGTAAGACAGACAGGTCTAAAGAGTGGTTAATACAATTAACATGCATTTTCTGAATAAGCATACTATATTTTTTACTGTTTTCCCCATGTTTTACTCATTAGGATGAATCGGTAACTTGTTAATTTTGCAAAAATGAAATTAGATTATGTTATCAGTCTGCCACTTATCAGCATACCGCCCAAAATCTCATGCCAGTTTAACTAAAGTTGTGAATATCTGTACTTTATAAAGTGAAAGATTTTGTAGGCATGGATCTTGCAAACATTTACATCCTGATTTAGAAAAAATTCTTAGGCATTTTTTTCTCTGGCCTGAATTGCCTCAGAAAGGTACCTCCTTCGGTAGAGTATAATCATGATACTGCGATTTGCTACTAAAGCATGTATACTTTCAGATTAAAACTTACAGGTCAGTATTCTTCTGCCTCGCTCATATTTTCTCCCATTTATGTTTGTTTTCCTAGCTTCCTAATACTCAGCAACTTAGAAATCAAAGCAGAGAATGATTTCTCTAGTCATTAAATACACTATCCCCTTCTCAGCTGAACTACAAATCTCATGCTGCCTGGCTTTGCTGTGTCTTATTAGAATCATGGAATCATTTAGGTTGGAAAAGACCTCTAAGATCATCGAGTCCAACTGTTAACCTAGCACTGCCAAGTCCACCACTAAACCATGTCCCTAAGCACCACATCTACACGTCTTTTAAATACTTCCAGGGATGGTGACTCAACCACTTCCCTGAGCAGCCTGTTCCAATGCTTGACAACCCTTTCGGTGAATAAATTTTTCCTCACATCCAATCGAAACCTCCCCTGGCGCAACTTGAGGCCATTTCCTCTCATCCTATCGCTTGTTACTTGGGAGAAGAGACCGACACCCACCTCGCTACAACCTCCTTTCAGGTAGTTGTAGAGCGCGATGAGGTCTCCCCTGAGCCTCCTTTTCTCCAGGCTAAACAACCCCAGTTCCCTCAGCCGCTCCTCATAAGACTTGTTCTCCAGACCCCTCACCAGC
>NW_008825429.1:687732-697985 GCF_000699105.1 Pygoscelis adeliae
AGAACTGGCCCCAATACTGAGCCCTGGGGAACACCACTTGTGACCGGCCACCAACTCAATTTAATTCCATTCACCACAACTCTTTGGGCCTGGCCATCCAGCCAGTTTTTTACCCAGCGAAGCGTATGCCCGGCCAAGCCATGAGCAGCCAGTTTCTCCAGAGGTATGCTGTGGGAAACGGTGTCAAAGGCTTTACTAAAGTCTAGGTAGACAAAATCCATAGCCTTTCCCTCATGCAAGGTGATGACCAAGCAGGTCACCTTGTCATAGAAGGAGATGAGGTTAGTCAAGCAGGACCTGCCTTTCATAAACTCATGTTGACTGGGCCTGATCACCTGCTTGTCACATGATGGCACTCAAGATGATCTGCTCCATAACCTTCCCTGGCACCGAGGTCAGACTGACAGGTCTGTAGTTCCCCGGATCCTCCTTCTGGCCCTTCTTGTAAATGGGCGCCACATTTGCTAACTTCCAGTCAACTGGGACCTCCCCAGTTAGCCAGGACTGCTGATAAATGATTGGAAGTGGCTTGGTGAGCACTTCCGCTAGCTCCCCCAGTACCCTTGGGTGGATCCCATCCGGCCACATAGACTTGTGTGTGTCAAAGTGGTGTAGCAGGTCGCTAACCATTTCCCCTTGGATTATGGGGGGTTCATCCTGCTCGCCATCCCTGTCTTCCAGCTCAGGAGGCTGGGTACCCGGAGAACAACTGGTCTTACTATTGAAGACTGAGGCAAAGAAGGTGTTAAGTACCTCAGCCTTCTCCTCATCCTTTGGCACTATGTTTCCCCCCACATCCAATGTAGGATGGAAATTCTCCTTAGCCCTCCTGTTGTTGCTAATGTATTTATAGAAACATTTTTTATTGCTTTTACGGCAGTAGCCAGATTAAGTTCTAGTTGGGCTTTGGCCCTTCTAATTTTCTCCCTGCATAACCTCAGGACATCCTTGTAGTCCACCTGAGTTGCCTGCCCCATCTTTCAATGGTCGTAAACTCCTTTTTTTCCTGAGTTCCAGCCAAAGCTCTCTGTTCAGCCAGGCCATTAATGACATCTTCTGATCAACTAAATATTCCTCTGCATGAACAATTTTACCTTTACTAAAAATGCAAAACATTTCTGATTAAATTATGCACTGTGAGGGTGACAGAGCATGGGAACAGTTTGCCCAGAGAGGTTGTGGAATCTCCATCCTCGGAGACATTCAAAAGCCGTCTGGGCAACCTGCTTTAGGTGACTGTGCTTGAGCAGAGGGGTTGAACAAGATGACCTCCAGAGGTCACTTCCAGCCTCAAACATTCTGTGATTCTGTGATCATCTTCCAGAAATAGTCATTATCATTAGTGTACCATAAATAAGTCCATCCTGTTTATTATTAATACTTGGTAACATTTATCATCCACGCATTTATTTTAAAATAGTATTAAAATACAACAGTCCATAACAGAATTAAAACTGCTGCATTACACTGCTGTAAACCTGTCTTTGTACTGAATAGCATAGCTGGGGAAAGTCACAAATGCTTCCTACTGACTGCAGGCTGTGCAACCTTCTGTTTTATCTGATAGTATTCTCTGTAGAAGCCATGTAACAGCTGCAGAGATGTTCTACTGCCCTGAGGGAAAGGGAGAGTGCTCTGAAGTGGAGTATGCTGATCTCAGGTGTCCCTCATAAGATGTACTTTACAAAACAAGGCTACAAAGACCTGTGTGGCTGCAGTTGGAAGAGGCAAAAAACCCACCCCCAGCTTAATCCTCATATTAACAGTCCACCTTTTTTTTGTATTTAGAAATACTGTGGGAGAAGGGAAAATGTGTTATTAAAACCATGCCTTTGAAATTAGTTTAGTCTAGGCCCACAAATATCAGAACGGTGCAATTATAATGATTATTTCACAGTTTTTATTACACAGCAGATGAAAGCTGATGTTTTTGTGCCTTCACTGCGCATTTTCATGCCTAGGCAAGTTAGGATTTCTATTAAATGGAATTTTGTTGCTGAAGGCACACAGAAAAGGTGTCTGCACAGCCATTAATGTATACGGCTATCATCTGTGGACAGAAAGCTGTCTAATTTAACAAAAACAAGCTTCAAGTCAATACTCCTCCTTACTGTAATTTACCTGACTGCCTTTGCCATGCAGGTGAGCTACATACATTTACTTGAAAATGCAAATCTGAGTTTCCAGTACTCAGGCCACCACAGATATTTGCATAAACATATGAAAAAACCCCACTTTAAAGTCACCACAGTGTTGCAACTTTCTTCAATACCTCTCTTGCTTTGCAATTAATGTAAAAGTTTTTCTATGTCATAGCTGAAAAATATAAGCTGATGAATTTGGCAGAAAAGAGAGGAAAACATAATCAAACTGGGTAAACAAAATAACGTACAGTATAAAGAAGCAGTTGTGAGCAGTGACAAACACATCCAGAAAAGAAGTCTACTTCAGCTTAGTGCTATTACTTTTTTTGCTTCTCACTTCTAAATGAGAAGCAATATGTACTAACATCTACTCAGAAATGCAAGGAATGCTACAATACCTGAATGTAATCTGGCGCACAGACTAAACTGAAGTTAACATCAGCCCATTTTAGGATCTGCTAAGACTGGCCCGTGCTTTAATTTGCAGTAGCGACTGCCTTTCATTTTCATGTCAGCTTTTTTTTTTTAATAGATTTTCTTCAAACTTCATTGCACTAGTACTTTAAGGACACTGCACAAAAGGAAGAGTCAGAGCTCTCTTCTTTCCTCTTAGCTGCAGTTTTTTGTTCCCAAGACAATAGGTAGCTGTAACAGTGCCTCCTGTGTTCTTTTGCACTACCAAGAGATTTGGGAAAAATGTGCCAGCTGAGTTGTAGTGAAGCTCCCTGGCTTTGTTAGCATCTAGATGTGGAAGGGGGAGGCAGTGAGATACCACATAAAATCATTGATTATCCCAGAAAAACTGAAATGAAAACTTTACTTTAAGTTATGGAATTTAGCAGCTGCTGTTATCAAATGAAATACATACCTTTTTGTGTTACAGGGAATTTGCTAGGCAATTTTCATTTTGTTAATGATTAATAATAATTTTGCCATAGCATTGGAGTGCAATCTTTTCAAGTAAATATTGGCATTTAAAAATCAGGTCCTCAGTCCTACATTCTTTTACCTTGAACAATCAGCTTTGAGATCTGCTGAGATATATTTTGTACAGTTTCCTATAAAATTCCTAGTAACATGGATACAGATCTCTCAGCATATTCAATATCTTGGCAGTAAACAGCTGAATTCTTCTATTTATCCACACATAGTGATTTCGCCATATTTTGCTGCATGACAGCCAAGACACTACCTTAGCAACCTCACTATGAAATTAATATTCCCAATGCGCTGAAGGTGCAAAGTGAGTGTTTCATCTGCAGACAGACCACTGTCCTCTCCATTTCAAATCCGTAGGCTGCACTTTAAAGACAAAAGAGATTCTGGAGATGAGGAGGTTAGAACCTCCGTCTTTCTTTTCGTCTTGCACCACTGGTACAATAATTCTGTGAAAAGATGAGCTTAAAAAAGGTCAGCCAGATTTGTCTGCACAAAACTAATTCAGAAGAGGTCATCTAAATAAAACAGTCAGAAAAGACTGGACTGAACACTATTGGTAAAACTCTTGGGCTTACTCAAATTACCTGATTTCTCTTTGGTAGATTATGGTCATGTAGAAGGGAGGGGAAAAAAATAAAACAACCAACAACAACCACCTCTCCTTTACTGTTCTGGCACCCACTGGATCCAACTGCCTTACGCTGGTTGATGCTTCCATGTTACTTAGGCTACGAAGCCCTTCGCTTGGAATCTAACTAACATCAGAACAGTGACTCAAGGAAATTAATACCAGTTCTATGAATTTCAGCAAGCCTTATTCCTTGAAGTTTTGTAAGACTATGGTATACTATGACAGAACTTGTGCTGTATCCAAGTCCTCTCTGGGTGGCAAAGACAGCAAGGGAAGAACAGGCACTTTGTGGAGGCTAAAGCTGACAGCTTCCTAGAAGGCATCAGAGCACCACTGTGCTTGATAGATTTGTCACGTGGTTTCTGTTCATGCAACGAAGGGTCAGTTTAAGCTGTCCTGTCAGCCATAAACCTACATTAAATCACTGGGGTTTTAGACAGTACATGGAGAAAGCTGTGACCATTCAAATCTTGAAGTCTCCGACCTCCTCCTCTTTCTAAGATCTCAGTGAGCTGGGTTTCAGACATAGTCTGAAGTAGAGGCTTGTGTCAAATCCATGATTTAAATCAATGTCTGTGATGATTTCACTCTATTAACTGCCTAATGACCCTGCTGCTTCTACTGTTTCGTGGGGATGTCTGCAAACAGAATTAATCAGAGAGAGAACCATTGCAGTGGTTATAGTCATGAAAAGCTGGAAGGTTCCAACAGGTCCTGTGCAGCATAATGCCTATGAGCCTTAGTGAGAAAACACGGACAGCAGTGTGTTGTCAGGGCTGTTTTGTTTGCAACACATCAGGTGCCATGGTTGACAGAAAAATAACTCTTTTTTTAAATGAATACTGAGACTAGATAAGTACATATTGAGTAGCAACTGCTAGAAAGAAAAAGCAGAAAATAAGCCTGGGGATGGTTGTCCACTATGAGTGAATGCTCAGTGTGTGATACAGGTTCACAATTAGTTTTATTAGAGCCAGATCAACATTTGGAAGATCAAACAGCAGCTGTAGTAGAAATTTTTTCCATCTGTCTCGGTTTCTTCTTCGATGTAGGGACCTTACAATGATCATTTATGCCTTTGTTACTTTGGGACTGTATGGCTGCCTGCACTCCACATGGACGCCACTTTAGGATCATTTGAAAAATTAAGGTAGTGCAGAATGTAACAGACTGACTTTTTTACTGAATGAAGCACTGATGATAAAACACCAACATTTCAGAGTCTGCATTGCTTCCAATGATTTTCTAAGATGGACTTCCAAATATTGGTTTTAATCTCTGAAGTCCTTAATGGCAAGAGGCCCAGTTACCTGAGAAACTCTGATTTTGTGCCACATTACCACAGACAGAAATAATACCTTTGAATTTCATCTGCAGTCTTTTCTGTACAAATGAAATGAAAAGCAAAGCAAACAGCTATCTACTTCTCAAACACTCTTCCTTTTCTGGCTGACAAGTGGGAAATCTTATAAATCTTCTGAGCATTCTTCAAAGTCCGTATTTTCTCGAAGACATATATTTAGTGACAATACAAATTGCAGACTGAAGAGATGGAGGTTTCAGAATGGTTTAAATGACTTCTTAGAGTACTCTCCTAAGTTTGGGGCATGTACGTAGCTTTTGAGACTGAAAATTCAGAGTGACAAACTTGTTACTATTTCACTGAAAAAAATAAAGTTACTTGCTTTATTTGTTTGCTTTGAGTTCTGGAAGCTACTTGGAGTGCTGACTAGTGGTCAGAGAGATTAAAGGTTGACAACAATTATCAACCAGAAACTAGCATACCCAGGCCAGAAATTATCCTGGCAGCTACTGCCAAACAAGAAGCAAGATTTTCTGTTAAAAATCTGCAGATCAATGGAAGGTAAATGAAAGTGGCTGCTATTTAAATCTTGGGTTTCATTACAGTGGTGTGATAGCCAGAACATTTAATGTTCTGTAAGGCTGGAGCAAGAAATAAAGGTTCCTTGAATTTACATGCTGCAACTGCCTGCTCAGTTCTCACTTGTTTTTCTCACAGCCTTTCAGAAGAGTGAGAAAAATGCTTAAGCAGAATATAAGAATATGGAACCAAAGGTGCCAGGTCCGACAATGACTAGGTGTCAGTTGCTTGAGGCATGTGCTCGCATAGTGTTCTAAGAAGAGTTTTAAGTCATTTCCATTCTACCTAAACTGTTCTCCTAGTTCTTGCTCGAGGTTGCAATTTAAGCACTCCTCCTTAAATGAAAGCACTGTATCTAGGTGCAGATGGCAACAGTTACAGGCACTAACCAGATGCTGCAGTCTCTAATTTGATTGAAAGGGTATAATTAGACAGCAGAAACACTTCAATGAGAGAGTAATGCACAGAGGAAAGGACAGAAACCACTTAACTGATGCCAAGATACCCCAGCAGAAACAGAGGCAGGGGCCCACGGATGGAAGGGGCAGAACACCAAATTACCTTCTTCAGATGAGAACATTTTTGTTTCCCTGTGGATGCGAATAGGGATTCTATTATCATAGGTTGCCACAGTTCTTCATGTGGGAACACTGATTAAAACCAGAAGAAGCTTCAGGAGATCAAAGAGACAAATATGGCTTCTGTGGTCATTATTAAAAATATTTTTAGCAGTGCAATGGTTTTCTTTGAAGATGCAGTTTTATCGATGAGACCAAAAGTTCATTTGCATACTGTCATATGATTGGTCAGGAAAAAATAATCTCATTCCATATTATGTTATGATGCAAAATAAATGCTTTTGGGAAGTATAAGGCTGTTTGAGACCTACCCAAGTGAAAAATTAGTGTAGCGTTTTTACATTTCAAAACTTTACTATCCCAATTAATACTAATATAACAAAAGCCCTTATCAAAACTATCAGGCCTGGGTGCCTATACTGTAACAGTAAAAAACCCCACAACACAACAGTTGATACGAACTAAAGAAAAAACCTCAGGAAAGAATGATCTTTGTTTAAAATCGCAATTTTCAAAAGTGCTAGAAAATAACTCCCCATTTGGTAAATCAGCCAGTTGAATTCTGATGTGATGCTATGAGGGCACTTGGTTAGCTGATTATTTCTCCCTTGCAGCGTAGGGGCACTCTGCGTGTACTTTAAAAATCACCTCTCTCATTCTACGTATCCGCGCAGACACACAAACGCACACACAGGCATACACATATAATTTTTATAGTCCTCAAATGCAATCATTTTTGCTGGTCAGAACTAGAGTCTTATTTAGCGTTGGTCCAAACCAGAGAGTAGTCACAGTGAATGACATTTGATCAAACCTTGACTTAAGCATCTGTCTGTCCTTTAAGAATGTACATTCCTGGGAATGTACAGACATGTGGAGTTCCATACTTGTGCTCCCTGGCAGTGTGTGAGTTGTTATATGTGTGAACTTGCTATTCTTGTGAAACTTTGATTACTAACCTTCAATCTAATAACTTTTTCACCACTTTTCCTTTTTTGTTTTTAGAAAAAAAAAAAAAGGTAAATGCTATCTGACTGGCCAGACCCTTTCTAGAATATGTTGGAAGCAGGCAAATTAGCATATGAGCATGAGAGGTAGTTACCATTATTTCTAACACTTAAAAGTATGTATTTTGTACCTTTTTTCTTTTTTATTCATACAATACAAACATGCTATATTAGCCACAGCTTTGCAGCTGCTGGCTGGTCCTCAGCCACAAGACACAAACACACTTGCTTGTCTTGTGATTCTTTATCACTGGAAGTAAGAATGCATGATGTGGTCCCATAAGAATTTCTGTTCCTTAATACACCCATTTGTTTTTTTTCTTTGTGAAGTTTTAAAACTGTTGTTCCATTGTCAAGCGTGGCAGACTGAATCCCTTTGGAAATTTTATCAGGATGGGCCATAGCCACTGTGTGCATGGAGGGACTGGTCAATTGCACAACCATTATGGTGTGATATGACAAAGAATGCAAATTTTGCAGCTGGCAGCATGTAATCCCTGCCTCCCTCCCACTTCTTTGGCTCCATCCTGCCTAAATCCATTCACATAACTCTGGATTTTGAGTTACGCTCTATGCATGTACAAGCATGATATGCTGAAGAGTCGGACTATTTCATTTTCTATCTGTCTGGTTAGAAATGCTTTTTCGAGTATTTCCACGACGATTGCTTAAGGCATATCAAGTAGAACTGCTTCTCTGAATCAGCAAGACATGGGCAGAAAAAGATGACGAGATACAAGGTTTGTGAGAGAAGGCTGAAATAGCAGCTCAAAGGAAAGACTCAGCTGGGAAGAAAACCGAGGACATTGTGACCCAGTATTGCTAAATGGAAAGAAAACACAGAAAGGAAGAAGAGACTGACAATCATATACATTTCTGATTGGGAAATTAAATGAACACTATAAATACAGAAACTAGAAGTGAGAACTTCTTGCACTGAGTATATAAAATAACATTTGTTCACTGAAACTAACATTTGCCAAAGGCATTTCCATCTCTTTGGCCTTGTAATACAAAACTCACCAAATTCAGACAGCCCTTTAATGTTAGGCAATCTATTCACCCATCTCTTATTTCTGATTCACTTGAGAAATGTGGTATGACTGAAGTTTGAATGCTGCAAATGTCAGTGTTTGGATTAATAGAAACTGTTGGACATCACACAGCAAAGCAGAAACATTCTGTGAAAAGTAGCACAGTACTATGTGCAAAAACGATTGTTAACTCACTCTAATTTCTGACAATTCGAGCCATTTTTCATAAGGCAATTCCAGAAGTTAAAGTTTCTCTCCTGTCTTAGCAAATGATGGTGTGACGCAGTCTGTATTTTGACTGCATTTTACAATAAACTTATTAAGACGTGCATTTGATAAAAAATGAATAGGCATTAAAAACATACCATATGACAAACTGCCTTGCAAAAGAAATATTAGTGTTTGTCATTTCAGAATTCTGCTAGCTTCAAGTGCAACCTGACCCAACTGATCCCGTTTTGGTCCTGTGGGATTAAGGGTCAAGAAGAAGATCCTGAGGTATGCTTTGTGCAGATCAGCAGCTCTGCAGATTTTGTACATGCCATACAAATTACAGGTCTTGGTTAAGTGTAGATTTGCACTGATTCCAGGTTCTTCAGCAGAAGACACATAGGTAGCAGTGCTTTCTAGATCCATTCTCCTTTGCTACCTCTTCACTCAGAGGCATTATATATTCTTCCCCCCTCCCCTCGCCCCAGCTGCTTGTGCTCGGGCATCTCTGTCCCCTTAGTGGCTGCCAGTGCATGCAGTTAGAAGTTGGCTAGAGGATGGAAGTGCAGGTGCGGAAACATATAGAATCCTCTCAATAGCCTATGAACCAAACATTCACACTGGGATATACCCTCCACTTTCTGTCATACAGCCTGCTGTGAGGGACATGGTCACATATGGAGTGTTCGGTCCGCAGTGCTGCTCAGAAACCTTACAAGGCATTCTTCAACTTAAGCAAAGCAAGGAGTACCTACAGTGTGCACCAAACGTGCCCTAATGGTACTGGGAACAGACTGTTAGACATGGTCTAGATATGTCCCTGTCTAGGCAGCTCTCTACATGCTTATCTGAAAATACTCTCACGCTTTACTCACTTCAGGTAACTTCTGAGAAGTTGTAAAGTTTACCATCTGAGTTCTCTTTCTGGTAAACGGCTTTTTTTCCCCCGAGAAAGTCTATGTAAGTATTTTCCAAATCTAACTAAGTGCATCTACAAAAACTTGATGAGCAAGTGTCTGTTCATGGCAAAAGGAAGTTGAGCAAATTCTATGTTATAAAGAACAACAACAGTTAGAATATGCAAAATGTATCCAGGAGGGCCATGCATCTGATGGCTGTGACACTGTGATCATCTGGAACAGCCACTTCAGATCTTGCGAAGCAGGGTCAACGTTTATCAGAGGAGAACCGTGGTACTTGAAATCATCAGTAACAACTGAGATGAGGACAAAAGGGTGCAGAGAAAATTTAAGTGACAAATCCCACTAACAGGTAGCGAAGCTTCAGGCTTCCCAGACTCCTTGGCTGAACGAGAACCTGAATGGCCTGAGGAGCCCATGCTCGACAGGCAGCTGGGGCAGCACGCTGCAGACAGGCGAGATGGCCACCCTCCAAGCTCTGGCTCCGCAGCCCCGATTCTGCCCTGCTGCCACTGGTTATTTCATTTCCCAGTGAGTAAGTGTACCCACACCCCGCACTCCCCTCTCCCTGCAGATGCCTCCGTTCTGCAGACCTAGCTACCAAACCACTTTGATAGAGAAATGTGCCGCTCTTCGTCCTCTCACCTCACGCTTTCGTACAGGTTTCCGAGCTCCCGGCTCAGCGAGCACAGGGAGATCCTCAAATACCCACACGCTGCAAACTGCGCACGAAAACACCCCCTGCACGTTTGCACGAGCAGCTTCGCAGCTGCGACCGACCTGGCGAGCAGGAAGGGACGTCGTCGCGACCTCGAAGAGGTGCTGCCGGGCGGCAGAGCCCTTCCGCGGGAGGCTGCGCGCCAGCCGCAACTCCGCGGAGGTCGGGACCGCCCAGCTCCCTCCCCGCC
>NW_008825429.1:699603-701159 GCF_000699105.1 Pygoscelis adeliae
AAAAAAAAAATGCCGAGGTGGTGCATTTCAAAGCTATTGTCTAAACTTCTACAAAAGCTTATTAGCTGACCTGTGAGCCGTTTTAGCAATGGCGGGGCTTCTTTGCTTCAAAAAAAAACCAACAAAAAAAAACCCCAAGCCACCAACAGCAAAAAACACATCCAGAAAGTTAGACTTGCTTTGTCAGGAAGAGGAGGAGGACAGACGTTCTGGTCCCTGTCGCCCCTTTACGCCACTGCTGTGTGATGGGGTGGCACCTTCAAACACCTAAAAGGGAGAGAGCAATTTTGCTGCTCTGAAAGAGGAAGCAACAAAATACAGTTTGTAGGCTTTAACTGGTGTATCAACATGCACTATGGTACGTTGCACTTTTAGCATGCAGAAACCTATCATATAAAGCTGTAAGGTTGATTTTGAGGTGAAAAATGTGCTTAAATTTCTTTCGGCCTTTGCAATATATATAAAAAGCAGAAAAAGGATTACATATTAGCATGGCTTTACATGTCTATTTTAGTATCACAGCATAATAATGTGCTACATTCTTATTTCTTTGAGCTGAATTCCTAGTGAATGTAGAATTTTTAAGCTGATTAAATATTGAAAAACAATAGCAGTGTTCTGTTAGCTTTGTGTCATGTGTTGGGTTTTTTTTTAAATGGTAAATGCGGACATATTTAGTTCCTCCTAACACATACAATATATAAGTATGTTCCGTTATTTGGCTCACAAATTCTGCTAAAGTTCCTGATCCTGCACTTTGATTGCACAAGAGACTGCGAGCAGTCATTATTTTGTTGCCACTGAATATATGTGTATGTGTAGGTATATGTGTGTGTGTGTGTGCACACGCATGCGCATGTGCATGTATGTGTATAAACTAGGGAATTAGAGATCGCTGTGATGGGAGAGTTACCAAGACCGACCAGAAGGAACAGCTTGTGGTGGTGGTGGGTGCTTGTTTTTACCACTGCTTTGTTTATGATGGGCTAAGCCGAATAATTGTGATTCATAGAAATCGACTGCCTTCTCAGGTTAATGTACTAATTTTTTAGGAGGACCGGAGTTCTAATTCACCCCACATATTCCCTTCCCAGTCTGAGCTACTGTGGTGGGTTGACCCTGGCTGGATGCCAGGTGCCCACCAAAGCCGCTCTATCACTCCCCTCCTCATCAGGACAGGGGAGAGAAAATATAACAAAAGGCTCATGGGTTGAGATAAGGAGAGGGAGAGATCACTCACCAATTACCATCACGGGCAAAACAGACTTGACTCGGGGAAATTAGTTTAATTTATTACCAATCAAATCAGAGTAGGATAATGAGAAATAAACCCAAATCTTAAAAACACCTTCCCTCCCACCCCTCCCTTCTTCCTGGGCTCAACTTTACTTCTGATTTTCTCTACCTCCTCCCCCCTGTGGCGCAGAGGGACGGGGAATGGGGTTGTGGTCAGTTCATCACACATTGCCTCTGCCGCTCCTTCCTCCTCAGGGGAAGGATTCCTCACACTCTTCCCCTGCTCCAGCATGGGGCCCCTCCCATGGGAGGCAGTTCTC
>NW_008825429.1:701759-718888 GCF_000699105.1 Pygoscelis adeliae
CCGTTGGCGGGTCCGTCTTGGAGCCGGCTGGCACTGGCTTTATCGGACATGGGGGAAGCTTCTAGCAGCTTCTCACAGAAGCCACCCCTGTAGCCCCTTGGCTACCAAAACCTTGCCATGCAAATCCAATACAGCTACTGACATCAAGTGCTGCTAGCATTCCTTTACAAGTCATTGTGTGTGCATGCAGCACTTCCTTGCGGTACGTGCTGTCTAACAGCGTATGAGACATTACTACTTTGTGATTTAATGACCCACAAAATTCTCCTCTCCAAGGACTGGGACCCCACTGTGTTACCCATTCACCCAATTTCGATTCCATTTTATCTGGCATTCTGTTCCTTAAGGACACTGGAAGAGAGAGAAGGCTTACAAATTTTTAAGACTGTATTGATAACGAAGTTCACAAAATCAACCTTATATGTCTCCAAAAGGCCAGTTCAGCCTTCCAGCACTCCTGGGCAAAATCACCTTCGTTCATTCTGCTGCCCACTTTCTCCACTAATCAGTTGCACACACAGTTGATATGTCTGTATACATCGGTTGCACTTTTTTTTTTTTAACTGTAGCACACTGGCAATGGACAGCCTGTTTGTTGCCAATGATCATTGCCCAGTCTTCTTTCAAAGTTCTTTTTTTACAAGATTTTTTCTTTCTGTTGTACAGAATTGTTTGTATTTCAACTTACTGTATTCAAGATCACTCATTCTCGTTTTGTAATTTTCTGCTTGTGGTTTGTGGTCTCTGTTTACAATCAACAACAATGGCAACAGCAACGGCAGCTAATAAGTAATGAATAATTTTATACTTCGTAATACATGGTCTGAGGCATTTCTTTCAATTTGTCTTGTTCCTATTAGAATGTAAAATCTGTACTGTTTCACTCATTTAGTTTTCCTGTATGTTTGGTACATAGTTTGTCCTTGTTTTTTGAAACCACCATGATTTTCCAGTAGTTTATGAATTAAAGACCTTAGAAAACCAGACCCAACGACCTGCAAAAGTTAGTAATTCTTTCACTATTGAAAAGAGTTGCACAATACAGAACTGACTTCACAAACCCTTTGGGATGTAGGCAAAAGCAAACAGTGATTTTTTTTTTTTTGGTAAAAGGATTCTGTACAAGGTAGTAGTTCAGAAATCACTTTTTAATGAAGATAATGAAACACACTGTAATACAGCTAGATATTAAAAAAGAAACAGTATGCATGTTGCAATTATTCAAGGAAAACATTGCAAGTTTTGCAAAACATTTCCAGTGCAGGTAACACATTTTTTGTTTTGAAGATGGACTCTAACTGGACAGCTGAATAAAGATGGATTTAAAAAAAAAATCATTATAAGTTAACCTGGAAGGAAAGGTTATTTTCTGAGTAATTCCCCACCTCCCCCCCAGTTGTATCCTTTTAAAATTAGGTCAGAACTGAAACAAAAATGCCACTTTGATTCTGTATTCAGAAACTTGCCAAAAGGTAAGAATGCAACGCTTAAATATCTTTGATATCTCTCTCTCCCTACTAAAAAAACCCCAACAATCTGCAAATTCAACTCAACTTGCCAGTAGTCTATCTGACTATGCATCCACTTTCACATCTATCTAAATCAGCCTTACATGGCCCCAGAGAAGGCAAACATTTCTCTGATAATGGCTAGCATCGTAGGCTAGGATTCTTTTCATTTTACCAGCTTTCAAGTAAAAGAAGAAAAGTGCAGAGATATGATGAACTCTTGATTTTGTCAGAACTCTGGTTCTGCTGGCAGAGATGTTACTGTTAGAAGAAACTAATGCCCGTAACTTTGAGACTGATGCTTTCAGAAGCATTATCCTTTGCTCGTGATACACAGTAGGCTGAGCCTGCCATGATATAATCCCAGGAAGTTGGTCAGTATTTCCCGTACAATTCAATACTCATTATATTGAAAGCAGAAATCAAATGATAGCATACTATATAAAACCATTGTTTGTGTTTGGGAAGTCTATCTTTGTTGCTGTGGACGATTTAATCCTCTGCTATGCTTCTTCTGTATTTCATTAAAAACTCCTCCGGAATTTCATTGTTTCTTGTTCAGATACAACTGGAACCTCTGAAACAAGTTACTGGTTGCTTTTGCGTCTTTGGAAGAAAAGACAAAGAAAAAGTTAAACAAAAAAAAGGCTAGAGGTGACTGTTAAAGTAGTTACCATAATGTCATTGCTTAGATCAAGGTGAGAATATTGGGTTAGGTGGAATAGTAATGTTGCACCAGTTTTTGAAGTACCAGTTCTGTGTAATCCCAGTACATACCTCCCCCAAGGAACAATATCCCTCCCCTGTCATACACTACTGAAGATTCAAAATATTTAAATTACCAAAAGTAGTGACTGAAGGATTTGTAGCACTCCTTCTATTTGAGCAACGTTTGATGAAGTTAGAGAATACTGAAGGTTTGCTGTTATCCCTGTGCAACACTCAATTTCTGTTTTCTAGTACGATGGTCTAAATTATAGGAGCAAAAGAAGAAACTGGGCAAATGTCACTGGTTTGAAAACACTGATAATGAAGGGTCTGGAAAGAAGGTTGTGTTTTGAGTACAAAAAAGACAGAGGAAAGAAGTCTGAGTGAGCAGGGAACTCGAGATTCAGCGGTAAATTCTGGACCTTACATTGGCTTTTTTTTTTTTTGCTAAGAGAAACATATCCCCAAAATATTAATAGATACATTTGCAACCACCTAGCAACCCTCACAACTAACTGAGAGGGAAAAGCATAAACCAATTTACTGAGCACCTTGGTATTTTGATTTCCCGCAATTTTTATTCTAAATACTGTGATTCCGCCCCCCCCAGTCTCTGCTCATAGAACCATGTGATTGTCTGAGAAACTTATCTTCTGCTTTTAGGATAGAAAGGTGGCTGGGGAAAGCTTGAAAACATAGCCCCTACTTGTTTTTCTGTTTGTTTGAAAGAAATCTAAAAGCACATAGCATTCAATGATTAGGATTTTTGCATATTTCTATTGGCCTTGCTGCTTTTTGAGATACTTGACTCTATCTTACTATGTAAGTATGGTCCTAGCTGTGAACACCAAGAGCAGCTCCTTTTCTGGATGATTGTCAGCATTGGGTGCAGAGGCAGAAGTTTTCAAAGACCTACAGTATGTAGGACTACTTCTTTCCCTTCCTATGTAAAACATATGACTTGTCATAGAGTTATATTTACTCTGAGATCCAGAAGAGTATACAGTAGATGACAGACTTTCACAATTCAATAATTGTCTAATAAGCCTTCCCTAGTTAAAATTTATCCATTCAAAATTTGTTACTGCTATACAAAGGGCTGCATCCTCCATTGCTATCCAAATATACAGCCCGCTGAGTGCTACGGACTTTATTAAACTCTCTCAAAATTTTTTTCATAAATTATAAGCTTTTGGTAGCGTATGAAAATTACCTACAGATTTGCAAAATATACAAGAGTTCAGAAGGGTTGATGGCTTCATTCTATTTTTTTGTATTAGTTTTTGATGAGTTTAGAGTAGCAGTTCTGCAAGCTGCTCCCAAATGTGAGAAGTCTATACAGCTGTAATAGTAATGTTTTAAACCAGTTGGTTTTATATGTGGGAATCTGGTGTGTGTAAAATTTGGCAAATACAGGGGGTGTCCTTTGCCTATGCATTTTTACGTATGCAAAAAACATTAATTGCTGCAGTTATCTGCCCTGTGTTGAGTATCCTTTTTTTTTTTTGTACAGGGGAGGAAGAAAAAGTGTTTTGGGTGTGAGTGTTCTCTGTGAAGTGTAGAAAACAATGCTTATGTGATTTAAAGGGAAGGGGCAAAATTTAGCAGTCTCTCTGGCCCGCTGATAGACACAGTTAATTGATGATTGAGCTCAGAATCAGTGGGCTGTATTTTCAGTGATGGATATGGCTATCATACTGGGTTCTGTTTCAAGAGTCTCTGCAATGATGAACCTGTTAGAAAGGCACGGAGCCAAAGATTTTTTTTTAGGTGTGTTGTTAGCACTGGCTAAGAGAATGAATTATATACAGAATATATAAAATCATAACAACCTTTTAAAACAAAGGACTAAAACCTCAAAGAAGTAATTTACTAGTCGCATAACATTTTGTAGAAATTTCTTTAAAAAATGTAATAGTTTTTATAGTGAGTTTATTTCTGTGTGATAGAAAGGTTCCAAGAATGGACAGCAAACTGATATATCTTTAAAATTCTATTCACCTCTTTGGCACAAGAGACATATAAGCATTCTCTAGGCAAATTCATGCATACCTAAAAGTGGGAATATGTTCAAAGATATGTGGAAAGTTACAGTATCATGCAATGCATTCCTTAGATGATACATCAAATTTAGCCATTGGTATCATGAGCACACCTGTTCTGAAACAGAACACTTCTAATGTTCTGTTTTGACCAAATTATTTTGACCAAAAAGTCCTGTTCCTTCTCAATCAATCAATCAGTCTATCACGTTTGCATGTCCTGATAATACAACTCCAGCTTTGCTTCATAGTCTTCCAGCAGGACACAAGGACTATTCACACTTGACGTTTTTCATAAAAGATAGTAGCAGGAAAATATCATGTTTGATTTCTTTGTCATTGAGAAAAATGATTAAAAAGGTCAAAACACTTGCTATTTCTTTAGCAGGTTCATTTGTGTTTTCAGTTCAATTGAGTCTTACCTCTCCTTTCTACATAAGAAAGTCAGACGTGCCAGGACTGCAAGACCGACTATTCCAAATACACAGCCAAGAAGAATTACTTGTTTGATATCTGAAAAACAGAGACCAACCACAAGAAAGCAGGAAAACATTGATACATTTCTTCATATCTGTTTGAATGTAGTCACATGTGACAATATTTTAAATCGTACATACAGTGTTAATTTTACTGTTCTTTGTATTTATGGAACAAACTGGTAAAGACTAGGAACTCGCGTAATTCCTACATTTGACAGTTAGGGCAGGTGGCTGCAAAAGCAGTTCTAACACAAAGAAAGGATGGCTAGTGGTTAGTATGTAGTCAACATCATAAACGTACAATATTTTTGTAGAACTGCCAATCCTAACAACTGACAATTTTTCAATCCTTTTTCCATACCGTTTGATTGCTTTAAAAATTGCCCCTATTTTGGCATTAAAATTTTGAAACTGCCTCTGCTGCTTAATGCTCTATGTAAAAGAGAGCAAAAGTGACTGTTCTGATGTGGGTATGGTGAACAGCATCAGACAGTATGAACACGCTAAAAGTGTCAATTTAATTCTGCGACTGCATAATAAGGACTTGTGAAAGGTAGAAAGAAACCAGATATGACACAAATTTTGAATAACGTATCTCCTCGTTTTCTTATTCTACAAGAGTTGCAGGTTACCGGTTCTGTCACTTTCCTACTGATGTGGGACAGTGCCAGCAGGAGGCTGTATGGCTGTGGTGAGCAACGGAAGCTAAAGATATCACGCAGGTACATTTTTCATGACACATAAGAAGACTGGTAAAAATTTAGGAGATGCAGCATCTGGAGTGAACTGTCTGGGAGAAACAATGCTTCCTGAATTTTGTATCCTTTAAGGAAAATACCTGCTGGAGTACCACCGTTGAAAAACTGCAAGTCCCAGTGTGAGCAATCTTTGTCCTCGGTTCAGTGTCAGAGAGTCAAACTGAGGTGTAGTTCCTTGGCTCTGAGACACTGTGGTGTCCTAAGGTCAAAGTAGATTCAATGCTCTGCCCTTGTTCTGCACCTAGGGATAGCACTACATGCATGTACCAGGGAGCACATAGCCTATTTAGAGATAGGTGAGCAGTGGTGCATCTGAGCTTTAATGCATCTGGGCTGCGTTTTTGCCAGCCCTTCCTTCCATGCCTGCAGGAAGAACCGCTCAAACTACAGCCTAGCACACAGTGATGGCAGAGTGATGTAACAGACACTTCCGTGATCCTAGAATAGATCATTTGGTTTCTAATTTGGTTTATATTGAAGTTTAAAGAAAGAAGTGGGATACAGAAACTGTTTCACAGGCGTTGGTCCTTCATCCAGTAACTTCTGTACAAGGCTCAAAAACTGTTTGGCTTACACACACCTTACAGGCAGGTACCCTGTCTCTGCCAAGTGACGAGAACCCACCATTGGCCTCGGTAGTTTGGTCCAGTGGTGATTTGCCTCTATTGTGAAATCTTTGTATTTAACTTATAATCTCAGGTTATATTTCTTTATTTTAATATGTTTTGCAGGCAGTCTCCTGGAAACAATAGACAGACAATTCCATAATAAGAAGACCTAATGGTTTTTGGCATCCTCATCTGAAAAAAAGCGCAGAAGACTAATGAGATTTCTGACAACTTTCCAAAAAGAACTGTATTTACACAGAGCCTGAGCCTGGAAAATGAAACCTAAAAGTGAGGAGGGGGGGAAAAAAAAGACAGACAAAACCAGATTGCACTAAACAACACCAAATTATTGTCTGTCACAAACAGACTGGATGTATATATATTGCTAAGATTTCATAATTTTTAGCTGCATGTTACTTCTGATTTTACTAGATTCTCCTTTTTGCTTTTGCTGAATGGTTTCTTTTTCTTCCTCTATGTGATACTCTGTGAAGGGAGGTTGCTGTGGTACTGGCAAGACTTGCAGTGGGATTGTAATTAGAAGCATAGCAAAATAATTATTAGCAGAGGATTTCCATGGAAACTTTAATTCAAGGAAGCAAAACTCAAAAGCAACAATATGCAGGCTCAACAGCATAATTTGTATTTGAAATTTCAAATACAGAAATGGATTTTGCAAAATAACTGGCATTCAATTTTTTTGTTTCTGTCTCTTTTCCTATGCAGTTTTCATAGTCCTCATGCCTTTATTTTAACTGTTCTAGCTTTTGAAAAACAGAAGCATATAACAACTAAAAAACCTTGGTGATTTGCAATACAGAGCTTGAATTTGATGTGCCACAAAACTGCAGCAAGTGTAATGGGCACAGCACTGTAAAGTACCCCTGGAAGCTGAGAATAATAGAGGGCTGGGCCCTGTGTTCTTGACCAGCATGAAAGAAATAATTTGAAAAAGTGTGTTTTAATAGTTCATGCTGGAAGTAAAAATGTGACCACTAATCACAGTGGCTAGGTCAGCGGTCACCCATTCAGGCGCCCAGAAATTTGGAAGTGCTGTCCATTCATTTTGTCAGCATTTTCCTGGCATCAAGAAGGCCTTCTGTCACAGGGCTTGATAAAAAGGATGTTGGTGAAACAGCAGCATGTTGCTGTGTAAAGAGGAAAACAGTGAAGAAAACTGGTCTCAGTAACAACAGACTTTGACAACATGAAGACCTTTTCTGTACTTCTGCTGAATTCAGAATCAACGCAAGGAAAACTGGCACTGGATTTCAGCTGTGTCTTAGACCAGAGGCAAAAACATATTTAGTGGAAAGCAAGTACTAGCTGTCCATGCTATAAAAACACTAGATGTTTAGACATAAGTGAGAGGAACTTTGGACTGGTTTGCCTGTCTTCTCTGGAGAGACTTGGACTTGTCAATAAAATAACCTTCTCAGACAGAGACTTACATCCAGCAGCCTATCTTATGATGCAAAAGGAGGAACAAGGCTAGATTTGAATGCCATTATTAGGGCACAGCAGTAAAAAAAAAAGAATTAAGAATTTGTATGCAATTTGTATTTTATATTGTCTCGATCAGTTGTCAGTATTGTCAGTATCCTGCTGCTATGGGCAGCATTGCCATACTCCAACTTCCTGAGGCTGATAAAAATCATCATTTTTGGCTCACATTACAAATGAACTATAACTCCAAATATCAAATAGTAAGGAAGGTCTTCGTTACAATTGGATCAATAAAATTCTTTCACACCTTGTTGTTCTTTGTCATCTTTCAGGAAACCATGTGCTGGAAAACATTGCAGTTTTTGTTTGCTTATCCATAAAACTGCGGCACATCTCCATCATTCTGAATGCAGTTAATCTCTGTGTATCTTCCAATTCTTTCCCTCCAATCTCTCAGGGCTGGCTTTTTGCCCCCCTTTCTCTAGTGTAAATGTTAGCAAGCAGTTTGCTTATTGAGGCGGACTGGCTCCTATCCAGTATGTATGCGGTTGATGGCAGCAATGGAAAAATGTTCTTAGCTTTCAGCTTGGCAAAATGTTTTGCCACTGACTTTTAAGATCTGGCCTTACTTTGTAAAGATTTCATTCTTCTCAGACTTTTGACAGACGATCTATTATTACTGTGAACTCTGAAGCATACTAAATTATCTGCTAAACATCCGAATCTCTCATATTTTCAACAGTTAACTAAAGTACTCCATATGCTCTGTCCTATCATATTAAACAGAAATGTTTTGAAATACCTCTAGTTTTACTCCTTCCAAAATAGTATCATTACTGAGATTGGCCCCTGTGAACACAATCAGTTGCATATTGATTACTAACAATGGCTGGTTCAAGAAAGCATTCCATAAAAGTTCACTCATCTATTTAAAATTAAGCAACATTCCCTGTTTTGTATGTGCAAATGCTCAATAATTATTTCTTATGCTGAAGTCCACAGTCTGCTGCCCAAACTCATTGGACATTGCAGTTCATCTCACAAATATCACTAAAAGTGCAGAACTGTGTTGGAAATGAACAAGCAATTAGTGCAGGCCTGCAGAGGCTGATGAAATGTGTCAGCTGGCCAAGAATTCATTGCTGATGTGTAGTGCACTTTCCACATTTCTTTAGAAGGTGCTCAGAATGGAGAATCTGTTGATATGAATTATTTGATGAGTACTTTCGGGAACAATTAACTCAGCATTAAAACTGCTTCAACATGCCATGTGGCCTTACATCACCCTGGTGCTTTGAAGCATCGCCATCTTGAGGACATTTGGAGTGTATGTGGCATATGAATAAAACAAAACTGTTAGAAAATATTGGGCAGTTTCCTGTAAATCGTAGAGACAGCCTAACTGCTAATAAATCCAACAATCCCAGGCTAATTGATAATCTAATAGTAGTGACGCAAGAGGGGTAATAAATTTATGTTATTTATACTAAATGCTATTACATCATTCACAATAATTTTACTGCTGTAGAATAATACATTATGTTTTGAGATAACATAAGCCTTTAGAACAAAAGAGTGGAAGCGTCCAACAAGCGTGGGCTGCGTCTGCTCTCAAATCACAGAATCGCAGAATGGTTGAGGTGGGCAGGACCTCTGGAGATCATCTGTCCAACTCCCCTGTTCAAGCAGGGCCACCCAGAGTCAGTTGCCCAGGACCATGTCCTGATGGCTTTTGAATATCTCCAGGGAAGGAGACTCCACCACCACCCTGGGCAACCTGTCCCAGTGCTCAGTCACACTTCACAGTGAAAAAGTGTTTCCTGATGTTCAGAGGGAACCTCCTGTGTTTCAGTTTGTGCCTCTGGTCCTGTCCCTGGGCACCACTGAAAAGAACCTGGCTCCGTCCTCTTTGCACCCTCCCTTCAGGTATTTGTACACATTGATAAGATCCCTTCGCCACCACAGCCTTCTCTTCTCCAGGCTGAACAGCTTCCAGCTCTCTCAGCCTTTCCTCATAGGAGAGATGCACCAGTCCCCTAATAATCTTCCTGGCCCTTTGTTGGACTCTCTCCAGCATGTCCACATCTCTCTTGTGCTGAGGAACACAGCACTGGTCACAGTGCTGCAGGTGTAGCCTCACCAGTGCTGAGCAGAGGGGAAGGATCACCTCCCTCGACCTGCTGGCAATACTTTGCCTAATGCAGCCTGGGACACTATGAACCTTCTTTGCTGCAAGGACACACTGCTGGCTCGTGTTCAACTAGGTGTCCACAGGGCCCCCAGGTCCTTTTCTGCAAAGTTTCTCTTAAGGCACTCATTTTATAATATGTAACTTCATAACCCACCCCTCAGATGGCTCAGACTGGATATACGTTTGCCCCAGTCAGTTGCAAAGAAAGTTAAAACTGTATTAGTGATGACAGAACGAAGCATGACAACAAATGGTTGGGGGTCATGCCATCATTTATACTTGAAAAATAGCTCAAATTATGTGGATGCTAAAGGATTTCAGTAATCTCCAGTTTTCTATGTGTATGCATGTATGCATAGATTATATATTTATAAAGCTGCTAAAAGAACATTACATTTACATAAGAAAATTACATTAAAACAATGCTGTAAATAAGGATTCTTTTTGTAGCCTTTGTATTTTTGTGTTACGGAATCATTTTTAGCTAAGTACTATGCTTTCCTGTTTTTCTAAGACTGAGTTTGAAATTTATTTTAGGTTGTCCGCTCAAGAAGCATGCCTACCAGTTCCTTTCAGCCAAACCTAAAGAAAGGGAAGCATGTAGCCCTAAACCCTTAGAAACAGTAGATACATTAAATAAATAAATAAATAAAACCCCACCATAAACCACCTGTTATTTAGATTTGAATATTAGTCTTTCTAGAAACCCAGGGATCTCATGTGCAATGTCTTCCCAAGTAAGAGAAGTTGCTTTTGTCAAGTGCCATCATAATATACTGAGATAGTCTTGTTTGTGATAATGATTTTTTAATGACAATTTGTAACATTTAAAAGGAAACAGACCTGCTCCCCAGACGCAACTGGGCGTGTCTCCAGACCAGGCCCCCGTCACCTGGCAAATTCTTTCCTTCGACCCAGTGAGTTCATAGCCCTGATTGCAGATGAAATGGATGGTTGAGCCCAGCAGGTAGGTAGTTCCATTCTTTCTTCCATTGGTTGGATGATCCAGCCAGCCACAAGAGATCACTAGTAAAAGAGACATATCTGGTTAAAGTATTTTGGATTTGGACTAGCAAATCTCCATCACAATGCTGCAAATGGCATTTTAGTGGCAAATCATGGAAAGACGGAGATTTTTAGGCTAACTGAAAGACAATACTTTCTGACTTTGTTTAAATTTTTTATTTTTAAGTCCAAGGAAGACAGGTGAAGGCATAGAAAATGAAGATAAGGGTCCTACACAGTGGGGTAGTAGTGGAAGAAATGGAAAGAAATTTATTTTGTGTTTGTCTAAGTATCCTACCAGTGCCAAGTTTTCCTGGTACAAGGATAATTCCTCGCGATGAGAGTGTTTACAGGTGTGTGAACCTACAGTTGAGCAAAGCCTCCTCAAACAGTGTTAACTATTTAGATGCCCTGCAGAAAGAACTGTAGTGATGGATGCTTTGTGAAATGTTGTATCACCTGGCTCTAGATTTTCTACCAGCAGCTTGTGTCTCTGATGAGATAGTCTTGTGGAAATTCCCACTTGAAAGCTTCTTGTTGTCAGGACATCGAATCTGCAGAACGGGTCAGAGTCACAGAGCAAGGCCATATCTTTGATCAGGGGATCAGCTGGGTCTTCATAAGGAAAGAACACGGGCAGAAAGGAAGCATTGTGCTTTTCCCCATAAAAGAAATTGTTCAGTAAGAACTCTGTGTCATAAGTAAAGAGAGAAGTTCCATTTTCAACAGCCCCTTGGGAGACAAAGAGAGAGAGAGATTCATATGTAACATTGCCTACAGACCTATACCACCTTCTGCTACTAATCCAAGTGCTTATTTACGTAAACGTAGCTAGAGCTGCAAGAGATCTACGAAGTGCTACAGCTTCATTCCACTCATATGCTTTTCATATGCAGCATCTTAACTTAGCACTAAAGTTAGCATTTGATTAACCTAGTGTTTGATCAATTACTTAAAACTAGATTCAAATAACTGTGTAGCTATGATTTTACATAAAGATGGTTTTAGATGCCTGCTGGCAAAATGGTGATAAAGAATTACTTCAGACAGAGCTAGCTAAACCAAACATTACAAGCAACACAAATCCTGACCCTGCATGTCCCTAAATTTATCATGTCTGCCGTGGCCCTGCTTTTTGCTTTCACTCTGCTAAATCAGAAACTTCCTGAAGTAGGAGCAGTGAGACTTTTCTGTATCATCTGAATCTTGGAGTACAGCTACACTGTGCTTGATACAGAGATCAACTGGTAGCCAGAGGGTATTTTGCATCATGTTTCTGGCCCATCTCCTAACCTGATGTCAGGAGGAATGCTGACCAGTCTAATGCTGCAGGCTAGATATAGCAGCCTAATCACTTTCATTAAGTGAAAGCAGACATTCTTTTACACACACACACACACACACACACACACACACTCTCTTTTTTAAAGGGACAATTATTAAATTGTGATTTAATAAATGATTTTTTAAATTGTCAGCATGGTACTTGATGAAAACATTGCTAATATTCTGGAAAAAGATATCTGACCCTGGCTATTGCTATACTTCTGTAACACTTTAGTCTGGTGATGCTGTGTTTAGCTGACCATAGTAGATGGAATTCTGAAAGTATAAGCTGTGAAATATGAGCTCTGACTCTTGATGGAACAAAGTGCAGGACGCTCCATTGTGGTTCTGTCTTCAATCATTCCGCTAGGTACGTTACCCACTTGGCTAGAGGAGGGCATACTTCTCTTAATCCCTTCTCTTTCCCCAGTATAGGTTGCTTAGCACAGACTTCATTTGCTAGTCTGTAAATCACAAGCTGTTTTGAATTTGTAAAGAAAATGGAATAATAGACCAGAGAAATGACTTACAGTTAGCTCCAAACTCAAACAACTGCTGGGGACTTGCATGAACTGATATGGTGGTTTTATTCTTGAAGGTATACTCATCCTCTATATTGCCATTCATTACCCCAAAGAGACCCTGTGTGTGATTCATAAAATTCTCTGGGAGCAGAACTGTCAGGGTCAGAAATCCTCCGCTTCCCCTTATTTCTACTCCAGACCCAGAAGAGAACATCACTGTGATGATCTGATCGGCTGTAGAATGGAGAAAGAGACCTATAACAAAGAGAGGAAGAGGACAAAATTAGCTAATCATCCATAGTGAACAGATTGTTGTGTCATCAGTTTTAACCATTTTTTTAATAAAGCTTTTCCTCCCTTCCACTCTGGGCTACATTCTGAGAAGCATTTAAAGGGAGACCACACCTTCATACCTACAACTGTGGTAAGATGGCTCTACAGAGTAGTAGCAAAAAAAGGCCCACGGTTGATATAAGCTGCACTGCCTTCTGATGGTGTCTCAGGGCAGAAGCTTTAAGATATGAGATGATTACATCAGAGAGCGGCTGTGAGCTGGAAGCACCGCTCTCAGTGGTCACAGGTTTCCTCTGCTTCTTGATTGTCTTGTCAAGACCTCCCTAATATGGCTTCTTCTCCAAGCCCCACCACTGTCCCTTCCATTTTTTTTTTCCTTCCTGCATCTCTCTGCTTCTGCAGCTCCTTGTCAATGTAGCCTTCCCTCTGCTTTTAATTATATTTTCCAGCCATTTGAGGAATACTAATTGCTAGCCACAGAAAACTTCCTCTGCTGGATAGGAGGCTTACTGTTTAAATTCTAGTAAAGTTTAGAGTATTTGTCAAATTAGTATGAAGACTAATCAAATGATCACACCCCTGGAGGAAAAAAGTCAACTTTTCATAGTCTTTTCGGCAGAAGAATAGAGGAATAACATCTGACCGATCAAGCGAGCTCCTGATAGGTGAATGTGAAATTCAGCTATATTTTAGTATATATTTTGGTTATATTTTACTATATTTCATTTTGCTTGTAGGTTTCATTGCATTAGATGCAGTAAGCTCAAAGCAGAATGTAGAGTAAGGAGTTTTTAATTCCATTCACCCTCCACGGGATGAGAAGGAAAACCATTGCTCTACAAGCCACTGAAAGAGGACATAGAAGACATGGGCATTGAAGCCACCTGTTAAAACACTTCACTGTCATTGCCAGGATTGCACGCCATCCCTTCATACTCCTCTCACATCCCAGAAAGTTCAGGCAAGCACCAGGTGTTGGTAAAGGTTGTCATTTATGTTATTTGGACATTCTGGGAGAGGAGAACGTGCCACATCCAGCCTACTGGCAAATCAGATGACTCTGGCTCTTCCTGGACACAGCATAGGTGCTTCCAGTTACAGCTAGGCTAACTGCCAGTAATGCTGATGAGTAGTAGGAAGGTCGCAGGTTCTGAGGTGCTCACCCTAACCATGACTCCCTGGTACACTTCTCCATGGGAACACAGATAGCCACAGTGTGCTTCTCTGCAGCACGCTTGATCTGTGGCTATTTGGAAGGAGATGTGTAGCCCATAATTCTGGTGGCTATATTCCTGCCCATATTGTAGCTGCCATCAGTCTCAAAGGCCAGAGGAATCCATGCACTGGGCTAGTATAAAGACAGGGCCAGGTAGGCAAATTGGATGGAAAGGGCATTCTCCCCCGTGTTCTCAATTTTCTTTCTTTCACCAAGGCCCATGCCAACTGTGCACTACCACTGATTCTGCCTCAGTCTGGCAGCAACTGAACTGAAGAAAGTCATATAATAATGAAATAAATTCTAATGAGCTGGGACATTGCCTGTCCTTTGTTTCACTCCTTACATAATTTTTGGCATGTCCTGCAGCCTGTTTCACAAACGAACACTGAAAAGAGAGTCAAAACGCATGCATCTAGAGATATTTTTAACTATACATGGGCTCCATTGGAATACAATAGCTTACAAGGCTGATATTTGTAACTAACCTTTCAGGTCCATCCAACTTTGCTCAGAGAAGTTGACAACCTTCTGGTTCAACAGGACCTCCAGATTCAAATCCTCTGAGTAGCGTACTTCGATCACATCAGAGTTGTTCTCCTGCATGGCCACTGCAGACAAGCCTGTCACCTGAGCCCCAGTTCCTTCCAAATAAAAAACCAACATCACGAAATACCCAACATGATATGAAGTAAATATGGAAGGTCATAATGATACAGGCAAAAAAAACCTCAGACATTTCCTAAAAATAATTAAATATCATTATTTATATTTGAGGGAATTGCTAAGCATATAAGTCACATAAAACCCCACAGTATAAGTCTCCTACCAGTATAGTATATTGAAAGCAGAATGTTTAATGTTAAAAAAGTCTGGAAATTCTAAATTCTTCATCCCAATGGCAGTGGCTGAACTATGTAAGAAGACCGTTTGATCTCCTTCTTGCACATTCAGTCCTGTGAGTAAGGCCTGGGAAAATCAAAGATAGTTTCAGAGAGGGCATGACAGAAAAAGGAAACGGAGTGAACAAAAATTTAAGAAACTGATCTTCAGAATTAACTGCTCAGTGACTCATGCCACTTCAACCACAAACACAGTAAAATCTATCAAGGGCAAAATATTTCCTTGATAAACTCCATCCTATCCAATATGATATTCAGTACAAGCATTCATATCTACATGGGTGTTAAAACACACAATTTTTAATCCATCCTTATAATTCTACCAGAAGTACCAAATCCTTGAAGTACATCCCTGAGGCCAGCTGAAATATTCTTTCCTGAGGCAAGCCTGCTATTTTACGCACCGTAAAATAGCACTAGATACAGGAAAAGCATAAACAAAAGTATCTGACATAAGGCTTTTCAGGTTGTCATGAGAAGCATGATCCCATTCTGCTGTTTCATACTCTATCTTTCCCCCATTTTAAAATGCAGGTATATGGCAATCTCCTTCTTACAGGCTGGTTTGCAACCTTCCCATTCAAATGATGAAGGCCACAGGTACCTCCAGAAAGCTTATCCTGCCCTAAGTTTCATTTTACAAACAAGCCAAGAGACCAGGACAATCAGGCCCTTTGAATAAAAAAATGACCCCCTTAACCAGCTTCTCACCAGACATTCTGTACTTTCTGCTAGCTTGAGGTGCTCAGAAAGAATTTTTTCCCCATCCAAAGTATGTTTTCTCAGCTCCTTCTGGGACATTTTTGCTCTGTCAACACATGCATGTATATACACCTAACAGAAAGAAAATAAAACAGGGCATACACTTACCTGCTTTCTATTAATTTTCAGCTACAATACTATCACAATGCATCAGGTGGGAGCTACGGCTGTTGACTGATTCCTAGAACTGACCTTATGTTTCCTTATAGATGGGAATGGGCATGGAGAGAAATGAGAATTGTTTTCTTGAACTCTTAAACACAACAGAAAACCTTACACTTCCATTACTCATACCCAATAAAACTAGCAAATAATCTTTGATTAGGAAGTTATTTTATTCCTGAACATTTGTCTGCCTTCTGATTAGCTTCAAAACGTTGACCTTTCACAAATGGCCAAAAAAGGAGAAGACTAGAGAAGACAGGAGGACTGCTGTAAAGTGCAAATCAAGTAACACCAGAAGCTATTCTTTGTCATCACTGCTTCCTCTCTTAACAACTTACCATTGGGAAAGTGTACTTGCTGTGTCCTCCCTTGCACTTTTAGGGATGTGAGATCAGATTCTACCAACGTGTATTCTCCTTGGCCTTTGAAGGTGAAGTTCAGACCATCAAATGTGACGAAGTGAGGATCCCCAAAAGCAGATGCTGTTTTTAAAAGCAAAAAGAGAAATAAGAACAAGCGAAAACCACAACTCATTACTCCTCTCCTTAGGTTGATGAGAAAAAAAATCTCATTGTGGCGATCCAAAGAATGGCATTTAAACAAAGGAAAAAAATGTGAGGCTGATCCATGGTAAATGTGACATGAGGAACAGCCATTATAACCTTGAACAGCACCGCGGGAACAGTGAGAAATGTCATTCCAGTTACTCACATCTTCATTGGCCAACATTTAGGGCTGCACTTTAAAAGGCTGTTATGGGCAGCAATGCTTACCTGGTAGACCCCCTACCAGAATAGTCCCTGTCAGGCTAGAAGCCTGATTCGCATGCAATGTATGGGGAGATATGAACACGAACACAAGGGCTATTCCAGAAGCAGCTCACCACGGAGCTTCCAAATGTAGCTGGAAATGACAGTCAGAGAAATGGTATGGGGCTTTGAAGGCTCATCTGGCCTGAACAGAGAGAGATGGCAGTGATCCCCAGCCCCAAAGCCTCTCTGGAGTTCAGCAGATATCCTTGGTTTTGCCTTTTAGATCAGTAAGAGGTCAGAAGGCCCTCTCCCCTCCAGCAAAAAAAAAATTGAAGTTGTGTCATCTTATCTGAGGTATGACTCTCAACAACTAAGGACATCCATGTAACAGGTAGGTCCTTAACTGCTTGATTGTTAAGTATTTTTGGGATCATTGTCTCTCT
>NW_008825429.1:718927-730477 GCF_000699105.1 Pygoscelis adeliae
AGTCCCCTCCATAAATCAGGTTCATTAGACCAAGGAAAAGAAGGCCTTTTTTTTTTCCTCCTCAGCAGGTAGTGCATTCACTTGGGATTTTCAGATGCACGTAGTAAACGAACACTCACAACAGAAAATCACAGTAAAGAAGGCCTGCCCCTGAGTGATAGGTTCAAGTAATTTCTTCACATCGGGCAGATAAGGTGTTTAAGCCCGGCATCCCGTGTTCCAGGAGAGTTCTTTAAGTACTAAGGTAGATTACTTTTTTTGTTTGAGCTGATTTTGCACCCCATCCATCCTTGGCATACTCTGAGAAGCTTTTAGCATTGAGATCTTTGCAGAAGGTTCTGTGGCGTTTGAGTGTTAGTTTTCTCAGACGCTTAGGCTTGCACAAGGTTAATGAACACTCTCCTGGCTCTGCGGTAGCACAGGCGGTTTGGCATATACTTTCTAGGAGAAAGACGAGCATCTGCAGCGTTTAGTGAGAGCTTGCATGATGGACTTTTGTCATGTTTGAGAGATGGATGTAATGGCATAAGTACGTTTGGGAATCTTTTTGCAAGACCATGTGCTTCACATCCCTCATCAATATGTCTTTGCTTAAGAGAAGTATGCTGTAGCCTTTCTTTCCTGTAGTGGAACTGTCAGGGCCCTGAGCACACTCATAGGCCTTAATTGCACTGACCAGTCTCACTGGGCCCTCTACCTATACCCTCTGCCCATGGGCTCTATCTAAGCTCAGGCCCAGGCCTTCAGTCCCTGCCTGAGCTATGTCATAGGTGTACCTGGCTCCATCTCCAACACAGCCATGCCTGCGCCTGGCCATGAACCCTGCTGATCTGCACACAGACCTGCAACTGACCTTCTGGCTTGTCCTTGGACATGCCTTGTCACTATGGACTTGCCCAACAATTGCTGGACTGTGTCTCACCCTGGTTACCATTACTGGACCAGATCTTTGACCCTGTCTGGCAGACTGACTTCTCAGCTTTCCTTCGGACCTGCCTTGTTACCACAAACTCATCTGGAGATCTGGACTCTTGGCTGACTGCTGCTGCCATCACCGTGTCCTCCCTGCTCACCTCGCTCAGGACTGGGCCATGGGCTGGCGAGGACCTTGCCCTTCCAACCTCATTATCACACTCGGCTCCCAGCTCCCTATTCCTTTGTTGCTTCCAGACAGGAAAATTTCATGGGGGAAATCAGGAAAGACTTTCACTCTCCGCTATTGCTTGTCCTGGGAGAGTCTTGTGTTGTGTCACATCACGTCCTAGCTACCTCCTTCAGTGCCCTCTGCAGTTTTCTTCTTTTTGCCTGAAGCAAACCGCTGCCTCTTTGCACTTTCCTTCTTTACAGGAGGCCACAATCCTGCTGGACACCTCAGTACCCCAGCAGCATAGAAGGCGGCAAGACATGTGGCAGCAATAGAGATATGGCAAGACTTGAGGACTACTTAAAAGCAAGGGGCAGGAACAATAGACATACTTGTAAATGGTAAAACTTCCATATTTTATATAAGTAGCATTTTTCAGCATGACAGCTTTTCTAGCTACTGCCAAGCTGTCATTAACCATCCCTAACCTTCTTCTTTCTGAGAAAGTGCCCACAGATGTTAGGAAGTCATGGACATTGACTACTAAACTTTGGCTATTTAGGTTCCAGGGGTTAATGAGATACTCAACAGCAGAAAACCTTGCAGGACAATTAAAAACCACATACAGATTTTGCCACTGATAGACCAATAGAAACCTTCCATGGAAATTTTCCACAGGACATTGTAACCTCACCATTGTCAACTGACATACATACATACATATGCAAATATTCTAAAAGCCAACACGGTATCAAAAAGTTATACTCCATGATGGAATTCCGAAGCCCTTACCAGCTCGAGGTGGGCGATACGTCCTGCAGTCACTGGAGGGCCGCTTTTTCATATAGAAGTGACAATTATCAGACCACAGGCAGCAGTAATAGAAGCTGATGACGTCGTAAAGCCAATGGGAAAAGCCAGGTATCCGGGGAGGCTTCATGAAAGGTGGTGAACCCCAGTCATGGCCTCGATCAGGTGTGCTGCCTCCTGTGGAGTCATGCGTGAGGATTTGGGTCCCTGTGGAGTCATAGCAACACTGCTGTCCTGCCGCGTACTTGGGACTGGTTGAGAAAAGCCGTGAGAAGAAAGTCATCGTTCAGCTCTGTGAAGTCCATTCATATTTAGAGGTTACCTATTGCCTTTTTATGGATATAGCTAAATGTTTTTGGTGCCAAGCTTTATATGATGTCCAGAGATGATACCTCCCAGTTAGACTTCCCTCCGGGCCTCCCCTCTGTTCTTATAAATTAGACCAGATTAGGGATAGGGCGGGAGGGGTTTTTAACCAAGGCAGTAAGGAAGTTCTGTAGGCCTTATAGCTACGCAAACACAGCACTCTTTAAAATTGTTCTGACAGAAAGAGTGCAAAAAATAACTTGTTGAACTTAAGGAGATCAATACAGGAAAGGCTTAATTAGGCCTAATCAAATCTCTTTTAGACATTAGCGCTTGTTTAGCTATCCTAAAGTTTAGCACAGTGCAATTAATTGTTTATTAAATCTAAGGCCTTAACTTCATCTCAGCAATGAGGGCCAATACGTGAATAAGAGGGAAACAATGGTTGCTATGAACCTGAGAGTTGAGAGTCCAGAGACTTTTGTGACTTCTGTGACACTGCTATCTCTGAGGTAGAAAAAGTCATTAAAAAAGTGCAGTTTTAATTTTTTTTTTTACCTGGCTTGAACAGCTCTCACACAATGCACAGCGCCAGGGTGATAAGTACACACACTCCCCTTTTCAATGTCACAGCCATAATCTGTCTGAAAAAGATCAATGCTCATGCCTAATGGGGTTCTTTCCCCATTGTCCTTTCTATTTTTATGTCCTCTCCCCACCCTTTGCCTCTGACATATGTGTAAAGTCTAAATGAACTGGTTGCAGCTGTGTGTTGAGTAGCAAGGGATGATAGGAAAAACAGTGAATTTAATACTGAAGCGATTGGAGCAACATGTTAGTCTAACCTGAGCATTTTGCAGTCTATTACAACAGACCTTGAAGAACAGATGCAGCTAGATGGGGAATTCAACTGTAAGTGCATAACAAATACAGAGCATGCCAGACTAAACTTAACTTTTGTCCTATGTTCTTAGACAGAGGCAGTGCAGTAGATCTAATTTTTTTCCTTCACGTGCTTTTAACTGTATCATTTAAAATACACATCATGTTTGGAGCTTCATAACCAGGAAAGGATAGTAACAAAATTACCTAACTTTTTTTTTTAAATATGCATAAACACGCTGCTATCATTTGGTATCATAAATAGGAGAGGAAGTTACCCTATCTGGTCCTCAGATCAGTGCTGTAAGTGAAAGCGTAGGCTAAATGGCAATTGATTTCTTAGCTTTTGTCAGTTCCTTGCTAACAGTGAAGCTGGGAAGGAGGAAGGAAGCAGGAGACAGAAAATACTGGATTACAGCTGTGGACTTGAGCTCTGAAGTACAAGGCGGAAGGGTTTGCAGCAAATGGTGATATACTAGGCAGAAATGTGGCCTGCTTTTTCCGGCATGGGATATTGCCTACAAACACAGACTGCCATTTTGTAGGATCTCGAAGAAGTCATCCCTGCTCCCAGTGCCACAGAGCTCACTGCCCTCCCTGAGTGTTTTCTGTCTACTGCTGGAACTACCGTCTGAATTCCCTGTCGAAGGTGATTTCCATCTGCTATCCTACAGGCACTTTTTTTATTCATACTACCTGGATAAGCTGTATCTGCCTCTGCCATTTGACACGCTACTTGTGCAAATTTAAATATAATTTCATTTCCTTGTAATGACTTTTAGAGAGGGAACAGGGGTGTGAGGGGAGTATGGCATTCCCTAAACTTCTACTTGGAACCTTAATAAGCCAGAGGATCGATTAATAACTTACATGGAACCTGCCAGTGTCAGCTCTTGCCTGTGCCAAGGTGCAAGGGCAATCTATAATTTCTTCCACGAAGTTTGGAAGCTTCTCCTCCTTTCTGTCCCATTCTATACACTTCGCAGTTGCCCATGCATTTGGGTCATTTCTGAAGTCTTTCCCAAGGTGCCAAGCCAATGCATGCTCTGAGCTCCAGATTGATGGAATGTTGCTGGAAAAAAAGAGAGTCAAAAAATAGATCTGATAGCTGAACAAGCACTGTTTTGAACAGTAACACTGTATCTTAATCACTAACTATAATTACGAAGAATCTTTCAACTTGCGAGTTGTTATTTCATTACAAAGGCCACTGCTTTCTTTTTCCTGCAAAAAGTTACAGTAAAACAAAGTTTTCCTAATTTAGAAGGTGACATGACAGCATGCAGCAAGTACGCAATAATCAGAATGCATTTTAGCATTTGTGATTCTAGCTTACATGAATCTTTTTAGAGACAGGTTTCTATTCATGCCTTTTCACACCGTAGTTCCATTTAGGCCAGAATGAAGAATGTCTGGATTCTCTAACAAAAACCTAACCTTGTGCCCCAGCAGTATCAGGCCCGATGGCAATAGATAGGGAGAAAGCATTCAGAATCCTTGAAGTGTTCCAAGGCTACTCTGCTCTCCACCCATGAAAAAATACCATACACAAAGTGTAATAAAAAAAACCTCTAGAAAGATAAAAGGTTACTCTTCTATGGGTAGCCACTCCTAAATGCTAAAAAAGGTTCTGATGTATTACTAATATGTTCTAACACTGAAGAGGTGGCATTTATACATTCACAGAGGTTACACCATCTACATCAAAAACTGCAGACATGTAGGAGAATAATGAAGGAACATCTACCCAAGCTCAGAATATGTATGGAGCACTTACAGAGGTAAATCACCAAAAATCATGGGGAAATATACAATGAAATAAAAGGAAGTGGGCATAAAATCTGTAGGAATGCAAAGACCTGCATACAAAATAGAAAAAAATTAAATGCAGAGGAAGGCTTGTGGCTGCAGTGACAAAAGGTCCACAATTAAGGCATCCTCCACAGTTGTGACAAAAGAAATCAGAAGGTCCTAGCTTGTCAAGGGTACTGGGTTTGCCTGGGGTGGGGTAATTTTCTCCATAGCAGCCCATGGTGCCATGTTTTAGATTTGTGACCAAAACAGTGCTGATAACACACCAACGTTTTAGCTATTCCCAAACAGCGCTTGCACAGTGTCAAGGCCTTCTCTGTTTCTCACACTGGCCCCCAGGGAGTAGGATAGGGGTTGGCAAGAAGCTAGGAGGGAACCCAGCTGTGACAGCCAACCCAAATTGACCAAAGGTGTATTCCATGCCATAGACCATCGTGCTCAGCAATAAAACTGCAGGGGAATTTTTCCAAAGCAGCCCTTACTGGGTGACTGACTGGGCATCGGTCTGCTTGTGGGAGGTGGTGAACCATTGCCTTTGCATTACTTCCTCCGTGCCCACACCCCTCTTTACTTAGTAAACTGTCTTTATCTCGACCCACGAGTTTTTCTCACTTTTGCCCTTCCAATTCTCTCCCTATTTTTTCATGTGAAATATAGCCTGAGTCCCAGTTTTAAACATCAAAGGAGACAGCAGCTTTAATACAGGAAGCAATAATAAGGTACCTATGATAAACGAATGTTGTGATGTACTTGCCTCTGCCCATCACAATAGTTGCTGGGTGTAATTCTCAAAATTCCAAAGTCCCACATACTGTAATTTCCTTTAGCAGGTACAGGAATGAAAGAAAAATTCCCAGTATTGGGGATTTCTTTTGCCAAAGTATAAAGATATTTCCATTCGGCCAACCAATTTTCCGAGTAACTATCACCTGTCACATAGAGGAAGAAAATCATTTTGGATGCTGGAAAAGAACAGTTACCACAAGATTGACATTAGATGTCTCCACCCATAAGTAAATGAAGAGGAAAAGCTGACATTATTGTAATGATTTATTTATACTTGCAGATCTCTTCTTGAGGGCTCAGTGAAAGTGATCGCATGCTGTGCAGAGCTCTGCACCTAAGTTACACATGTGATGACTGCTTGTGCGCAGGTAGGAAAAGTGTCACTTTACCTGTTTCCTGGTATCCCCAGACTTCTATGTTGATGCTGGTTACTGCAAGTGCCTGGTGTGCCCAGGTAAGGGTTAAGTTTCCATCAGTGTTGGGGGTGCCATAGTATTGCCATTTTGTCTCATTTACCAACGTGCATTTTTCTCCATCCGAAACTTTGCTGTGATGTACTGCATTACAGAACAGAAAAAAAAGATTAATGACATTTCTGCTTTGCATAGCTCTGAAAAGGTGCCACTATATTACTGAAGATTTAGCAGTATTTCCCCTGTGTATGTTTTCTAACAGGATGCGTGATATAAAAAGAGTAAGCTGAAGCTGAGACAACGCAACCCTTACTAATGTCTGTAGTCCTTAGATTATTAGATGATGCAGTTATTTTCCAATAGGAGTAGCTATGAAAAGAGAACTGTTTTGGTCAACCTCATTTTTAAGCAGGACTTTTTATGAGTTAATGCTGCTGCTGCTGTATAGCAACAGAACTCAATTGCTGGAAAGTTCATCTCTCAAAATATGAATTAACACGAGGGCAGCAAGAATGACTTTTCTGAGGTCAAACAGCCTGTTAAGGAAGAAGAAATGATCAAAAGGGAAAGGCTTATATAATCTTGCATCCCTGGAGCAAGAATACAGAAAGAAGAGGGATACTGTAGATTTAGGTAAGTAACCTGATAACCAAGTTCCAGAGTATGGAAATGTCAGCCCAGCATCTGCAGAAACTTCAAAAGGGATGAAACCAGTCTCATACAGCAACGGGGAGATGCAGTGGGCTTTTCCATCTGTAGCAACATAGCCACTGGTATTGATTTTCTTCTTGAACCTGTTGATGTTGAAAACACTTTTCAGTGTCACCATTGAGAGAGGGAAAATTCTGAATGTCTCAGTTGTGTTTCATTAAGCAACCTTGTGTCATGTGTAGATCATTCCAAGTCCCGTGGCTGTTTAGCTTGTAGCAGTGAATATAAACTGGAAAAATTCATGTGTACTTTGTGCTTATTACACCAGTGTGGATTCTGCTGTGCACTGCACAAATACACAGCAACCTGCAAGCCTTAGATTTACTATTTAATTACTGGGGGAGAGGGGCATGTTAAATTAGCAACAAATAACAAAGGGACAGCAGGGAGACAAAGGTGATGTTATAGGATTAATAGGGTTACAGGGTGGCTAACATTGACCATGACATGCAGGCATTGCAAATTTCTGGTTTTGTGGGGGGTTTTTGCTGGTAAGTCCTGTGAATACAACAAAAGTAATTTCACGCTGTTCTAGAATTTCTGTTGCAAAGATTAACTCAGAACTCATTGCTCATTATTTAACTATCTGCTTCTAGTTAGGGCTCTTGCCCGGTGTGCTAAAGTAAAATCACACCCATGACTCTTCAGGATTGATATATGGTGACTGCATAGCTACTCCAAGTACCGTAGGGAGTTGGGGCCTGCCAGGAAGTAGTACCTTTGCTTGTCTGCACTGATGTTTGTATTGGCTATGATAATGCAACTGTGCAGGTAATTTCAAGTACACAGTTGTGTTCTACAGAATTAATGCCTTGGTCAAAGGTTTTTCCGATGAAGAATGAAAAACCTTTTCAGGTGCTGCTACCCAGATGGGAAAGACTCCAAAATCTCACTCAGAGCCTTTTGTGGAAAGAATGTCAGGACATTGGGGTCAGTAAAATTCAGTGTACCGTATGTATTGCATGTGTGACACATGTACCTAAGTGTGATACAGGCTGACGCACTTAGGAACCAGAGCTTTGTCTTACAGGAAAAAGATAAGGTGTCCTACCTACGTTTCTTTCTTGTTGCTTTCTCATTCAGATTAAGAAATGAATACTTTTTCACAAAATGGAAATGCTAAAAAAATATTGACAACAAAGAGCCCTGAAAGGAAGCTCTTTTAGAAAAGTCACTGGTTTGATATGTTAAGGGAAGAACTAGCAGAGTAATGATTGTATCGCACAATAACTCGACCTAAATGAAATTATCTTGTGTAGAAATACAGACAACATGTATCCTTGAGGGTGAGGGTTAGCAGAACCTTTGTGTGTTTCAGGATTCTGACAACTTTACAAAGTAAGTTTTCACTCCTGTGTAGACAAGTCTTGTTTTGTGGTAATTACCTATTGTCGGAAAGTGAGATTAGAAAGATTCACCTCCCTTTGGCAGAAGAATATAAAATCATGGCCCACCTGCACATTAGCACAGAAGAGGCATTAAAAGTTGTATTTTCAATCAAAAAGTCTTTGCCTCCCATCAGAGATCCTGAGTATGGAGAAATTTGAAGACAAAATTCTTTATAATCAGGACAGCAAATCCCCAAGGACTGGCACGTCACCTGGCAAGAACAGGTACCAAGCAGCTCCCCACATCGCTGTGAGCAAGAGTCTTGAGCTCCTTGTTAAAGGAAGAAAAAAACATAGTCAGGAATGTTATTGAACTCTTCTAGATGTTCTCTGAAACAGAAGTACATCGTCTAAAGGACTACTGTAAATAAATGAAGTAGGCTGGTCGTGTTAGTTTAGGAGTATATTTAGGTGAAGGTTAAGGTGCATGTTAAGGTTGCTCCATTTTGAATAGAAAAATACACTTATTTACCCCCCAGCCAGTACATAATTTCACCAAATCCATGCGTATTTTTACATCTAATAGAAAGATAAATCTCCAGAGCAGCCCCTCGGTGAGTGTCACTAATTGTGTTCATTTCTGAGAGTAGGTCTTAAGCAAACCAGAATGGGGTCCCGTCACTGTCAACCCTACACGGGAATCAATGAGAACGGAAGGCTAGCACTCTTGTATGAATGGAAAGCTGACGTTAGCGACAAAGCATGCTCCAATATGAGATTATGAAAAGCTGCTGAAATATCTTTCTTTTGTGCATTTTATTTGAGTCTAACCTTAACAAGGTAGCTGTTAAGATGGCTAGGCACACAGTCAGATGACTAGGCCCTTGGCTTAGGTCTGGCTGAGGTCTAGCTGAACAGACCATGAGTAATTACTGGACATGAGATGAAAAATTGCTCAACACAAATAAAACAGTGAGAAGTTGACAGACATTACAGTAACACTGTGAGGAACAGCTGGATTTCACAAACAGTTAAGGGGGAGTTAAGTGAGATGGACAAGCTGCACAGACAACTGGGAGCACTGAGGACCTTTTGGGGAGTGGAATCTTGCAAGGGCAACACTGCTTGGGTAACTATATCAATAATACCATGCAAAGCTGAGATGACCTAGGTAAGTATCAGAAATTCTAAATTTGGACACGGATGTAGCAAAATTGGGACCAATGATGAAAAAGTAATCAGGGGAGGGTTGCTTATTCGGGAGGACACAGGCAAAAAGAAAGGGAGGGGTCAAGGTGGATGGTGACGAACAAGCATGAGAAAATGGAGAGAAGGGAACATGAAAGGAACCAGTCACACATAAACAAGCTGCTGGTCAGTACGCTTCTCTGACTGAGCCCTGCACCTCATCACCATAGCCATTTTATTAAATCCTGTTGCTATTTTCTGTATCACCTTGCTCTCTTGTGTGTGCGTGCACACACACGTTGTAGTCGTAAGTGAACTTCAGGATGAACTAGCCAGTCAGTAGAAGGAGACCTGCACTTGGAAAGACCCAAGGTCTGAGCTGTTGACCATGTAAGGGACCTGGGATCTGGGCTTAGCTAATAGGCAAATTTAAAGCCTATGCTAGCATGCAAGATACCTGTGAATGTGGTGGGTCTGTGAATCTGGAGAGAAAGGGTGTGTTTGTGTTTTTGCTAGTGACCTTCCAGTGTGATCAGCTGGAGAGGAGGAACAGAACTGGGTGGTGTGCAGGTTTGTGGGAGTGCTGTCTGTGTTTATTTGGGTGCCAGTAAAAGCGCTGCTCTGTGTTCGCCTGTGTGGCTGGCTGTGTTAATGTGGTGGGTGTAGTATGTGTATCTGCCTCTTTGCAATAGAGGCTCAGGCTCCATACTGGCTGGACCTACAAACAGGATCAGCAGTATCCACGTCTGTGGGACTGAGACAGGAGGAATTTTCTGAATCTGAGAGTACAGCAGATCTGATTCTAGTGGATTGGGAAGGAGAAATCTACTGCATCCCAAAAGCTGCTGGATTCACCTACTCCTCCAAGGTCGTTAACAATGTATGAACAAGACTAGGAGAGGAAGAAAGAATTTACGGTCACCCCTCATGGAGCTTAGGAGCAATTGCTTGCAGTTCCAGGTATGTCATCTTCTGTCAAAATGAGGAGAAAATGTCGCTGAGTGTTGTTTTGTGTATGGGGTGGGGGGACAGGGAGGGCTGTTTGGTTTTTTTATAGGATGGAGAGATCAAAAAAAGGAAAAGGTAGTAAAATCTCTCTCTCTCTTTCTCTCTCTCTGCTGGCCGTCCTCCTTTATCCTGGGATAATATGTGGGTGTGTGGCAGGAAAGAACAGGAATGGTGGCGAGTCAGAAATAAAAGTCAGCCTTCATTCTATACCAGAAAACCTGCCTGTGATGGAGGTAGAAATGCTTGTTCAATATAGGGAGCTAGAAAGTTGTTCTGTGTCTTTAAAAATATTAACTACATTCTCCAGATTGTCTGTTTACTTATAGAAAAGATCCACTGTCCTACTGGAAATTACAGAGGAAGGGGTTGAAAATGACACCGTGCTGGTAAAAGCCAGCTTGTGTGCCTTTGCTTTAGCTTGTACAAATGGTATCAGTAATTTCTTACCGAGGTGTGTATTCTGAAGTTCAGAAGTCAAAAAAGTTTGTAGTTAAAAGCAGCAAAATTTTTGAAAGTCACTCACCTGCATTCCAAAGAGCAGCGAGGGTGAAGAGAATGAAGAAAGAAACATCTATGCCAACAAATTTCATATTTTGTCCAGATGATTCAGGATGGCTGATTGTGATAGCCTTTGTGCCTGTCCCGGAAAAGCCTTTTATAGAAACACATGTCCAGAAATAAACGAGATTCTCACTGTCCAAAGGTTTGTTGTAAATTACTGAAGCAAAACAAATCAAAGGAGATGCTCCTCTTCAGAGGTCATTTCCGATTCAGGAAAAGGTGGAGGGGGTGGGGGAGGTAGTGAGTAGAACTCCTACACATAATTTTAATAGTTTTTCTGAAACGGAAGATGTGTGGGTTTTTTACAAGCATTTCTGCTCCAAAGTTCAAGACTTCAAAGTTCAAAGTATGTTTTAATTTTATTGAAGGAACTAAAACCAGTTATCAGTAAGAACAACAATAAAGAATAGATGCTGACAGTACAGTTTTGTTCAGGAGATAATGAGACGTTGAGAAAGCACATTTATTGCACAGTATGTGCTGGCATGAGGGTTGTAAACGAGAGAGGTAAAAAGATTCTGAGCAAGGTATAATTGGACGGCCGGGCCCAGAGAGTGTTGGTGAATGGAGTTAAATCCAGCTGGCAGCCGGTCACAAGTGGTGTTCCCCAGGGCTCAGTTTTGGGGCCAGTTCTGTTGATTCTATGATTCTATGATTCTAT
>NW_008825429.1:731261-732796 GCF_000699105.1 Pygoscelis adeliae
CAGGGAAGTGGTTGAGTCACCATCCCTGGAAGTATTTAAAAGACGGGTAGATGAGGTGCTTAGGGACATGGTTTAGTGGGCATGGTGGTGTTGGGTTGACGGTTGGACTCGATGATCTTAGAGGTCTTTTCCAACCTAAACGATTCTATGATTCTATGATTCTATGAAAACAGTGACATGATGTTAGAACAATGAAATGGACTACAGAAGCTTTCAACAGAAGCGCAAAGACATTCTGGCAAGGAAGTAGAGCAGAGCTAAGGTGGTAAGAGTCACAGTGTAACTATCTGTTCCAATAGCAGAACGGGAACTTTATGATGGAGGGGTTTTAGGGGATACTGAAACAATGCAAGACATAGTCCACTGATCTGGTATGTAAAATATCAGTGCGTAAGATAAGAACCTCCTTGCACTTGATTATAGCTGGCTAGAAGAATCAAGGACAGAACAGCGTCTGGAATAATGACAGGGGAGTTTTGGGAAGCAAGGCTATTCAGACCTTGATAATCGTATCAGTAGTAGCATGTAAGGCTGCGATTGCCTAGAATTTTGGTATAGATGTGACGAAACTGGGACCAGTGGTCAAAAAATAATTAAAGGCATATTGTTTATTTGAAAGGCATTCAGGTAAGGAAAAGGATGTGCAATGGCAGCAGTGGGCCCAACCTCAGAAAAAATGGAGTATAGGGTATAGGATCACAGAATAATTCAGGTCAGAAGGGACTTCAGGAGGTTGTCTGCCATGACCTTCGGGTCCTTTTCTGCAGAGCTGCTCCCCAGTCACGCAGTCAGTTCCCAGTCTGTATTGTCGTGAGGGTTTTTTCCTTCCTGGGTGCATTTGTCCTTGAATTTCTTAAGGTTCCTGCTAGCCCATTTCTGCAGCCTGTCTAGGTCTAAAGAACAGAGGACACCTCTGTGATGTAGGAATGCAAGGTGCCTAGGTGATAGTAAAGGTGATCAGCGAATCCCAAGTCCACTGGGACAGCAGAGGAAGACCCCTGGGACAACCCACAGGCAATGTATGTGATTTGTTAGATTTAAGGCCAATAACTAACAGCTTTATAGCTGCATGGAAAAGTTTGCATAATCATATAATTATGAATTAATATAAGTATTATTTATCTAGCTAATTATTATTTTCTTTTTTGCTTTCCCAAATTCCTCATAATGTGTCCGCTAGTCAATAAATACCTTAATCAGTTTATATCAGTTACTTCCTAAGTCTCCCATCTAAAAGTGTGAGCATCAAACCTCAGTAGTAACAGTGCCCCAAGGCCCTTCATTTGTCCCCTTTGCCCCAGGGCACATAAATTGCTTTTTTGGTGCCCCTGAGCCCTCCATTTGCTCTCTGGTCCCCTCACGACGACTCTCTCCTTTTTGGGCAGCCCAGGGCTCTCCAGTTAGCGTTCAGCAAGCTGCTCTCAAGTACCTGAGTGCACCTCTGCTGCCCCTGCAGACCCCAATTCTCTCTTGCGGTCTGACGGCCGTGCCCACCCCGCACCGCCCCAGTCCCGCGGGCGCGGCCTGCAGCTGCG
>NW_008825429.1:733288-739324 GCF_000699105.1 Pygoscelis adeliae
GCGCCGCTCTGCGACGGCGCAGGGGGGAACGAAGCGCCCTGGCGTGCCACGGCGGGAAGCGTAAAATGCCGCTCCGCCCCGAGGCACCGGGCTGCCGGTCGGCCGCGTCTGCGCGGCATGCCGGGAGCGGTAGTCTTCTGGCACCGGGCTGCCGGTCGGCCATGTTGGCCTGCGGGGCACGATGGGAGTAGTAGTCTTTCTGCACTGGGTTAGGGGTTAGCGTTGGGTTAGGGTAAGGTTTAGGGGTATGAAACAGAGCCAGGGAAGGGGACCAAAGCGGTGTAGAGACAGCCTTCACTGTAGGAAAAACTGCGGTCTTTGAACGAGGGGATAGTTCTGGGAGGGCTGAGCAGTTGCCTGGCCGCTCGGTAACTGTTCCAGCCTCTTGCAGGTGCTGAGGTGTAGCCTGGCAGTTGAGGGAGCGTCGCAGCTGGGAACCCTGCAGAGACCTCAGGCCGGCCGCAGAGGACGATCTCTGGCTTGCACCTTGGGCGTAGCTAAGTCCTGGGGCAGCGTTGCACGCCGGGGAGGCTGGGCGGGTGGAGGGTGGTTGTGCCCTGGTCGGGGATGGGGAAGACTGTGTGGCAGTCCGCGTGCTGCTGGGTGGAGGGAGCTGGAGTTTGTTTCTGTGAGACTGAAGATGACTGTGGGCACTGGGCAGGACGTGTATTTGCGAGGCAGTGGGAATTTGAGTGATGTGCCAAGTGGTTAAGCAGCTTGAACTACAAATGTTCATTATGTGAGTAACAGGCTAAAATAATGTCTATTTTACATCGTAAGAAACATTTCCCCAGCTGCAGTATTTTACCTTTGTTCTGTGAGGCATTTTCTGGTTAGTCTTCAGGGTGGCATTTACTGGCCAGAGGAAAAAGTTTTTGAAGCACTGTTAGTGAGTGCAGGAGGAATATTACCAATTATCACAAATGCTTCTCTCTCTCAGGAGGTTTCGCTTTCCTTAAGGAAAGGCTGGTTGGTGATAATAAGTGTCACTGGCTCTGGATGTTTGCTTGTGGAGCTGAGGAAACAAACAAACAAACAAAGGTAATTGGCCCTAATGCAGGTAAATTAGTGCTTACGGCGTTGAAGGTAGGATCAGCTGAAGTGCGTTCTGGTGTGTGTCGTCCTGTTCTGCCTCACTTCCAAATGAAGGGCCAACTTTTAAAGCTGTGGGCAAAAATTCCTCTGGTTCTCTACTGCTTTCCTGCTCATACGTGCTTTGGTATTTCTTACTTAAAACTGAGGGTTCAGAGTCTTCCACTTATGGTTTATTGTTGAGAATTTGTTGCTGAGGGTTTCTTACTCAGTTCATTACTTTATTTTGTGGGGGTCATTATTTGTCAGGATTTAAAATGTAACATAGTCCGTAAACTTTAAATCCCCAACAACCATTTTGGTTCCAAGATTTCCAGTTTGTAACTTAGATTCAGGATTGATGACTTACATAAATGGTAATGTCTAAATCCTAAGATAATCAGCTGTAAGTCCTGAACCCTAAATGTTAGGCTGTGAACCCTTCTGTGGGGTATGTAACCTTCTCCTGTGCCAACCAGGGTTCAGCTCTGTGCTCTGATCTAAGGGCTGGGTTTGATATGGTGCAGCCATCTCCCGCTACATCAGATTGCTAAGGGTTTTCCTCTCAAATACCCGAGCCGAATCCTATCCCTGAGAGAAAAAGCAGGGGAGAAGCTGGCAGCTACTTAAATTTCTTGCCACGTCAAGGGCAGGAGGTGACCCTTCCCTACTGCACGGTGATCCAGTAATGGCCCCTCAGGTGTCGCAGGAAGGGGGAGCATACTGGCACTGAACCACGTGGTACACTCACTCCCAGGTGTTATTTATGTGCATTAATTAATAAACAATTGCTTTATTCTTTCAACTCATGTTCATGTCCCTTTATGCTCAGTAAAATGTGCCTCAACACAGTGCTCCAGGAGGGAGGAGGTTACACGTTGTGTCTGAGGGGGTGGGGACCAGTCCCAAGGGCTCTTGCACCCCTTTAGGATTCCTCAGCGTTCCAGGACAACCCCGTTGCTGTTCACAGGGCTGCAGGGGATTTCTGTTGTAGTGCCATGGACACGTATCTAACAGTCAACATATCATAAAAACATGTTCCTCTGCATGCTTCAGTGCAGCCAAAAGCGTTAGCAAATCTGCCAGTCCTTTCTGGTAGCCTTATGCACTGGGGATTTGATTTTTTTTTTTTTTTAAAGTAAAACCATATGGGGGATCTTTTATCTCACCAATTTTTCTATCGTAAATGAAACTTTTTAAAATTTAAAATTGTATAATTTACAAATTGACTTGCATTGTTTAAACTGTAACTGCCAACTGGCTGTAGCATATAATTTATTCGGTGTATTTAAGCAGTTAGGTATTTGTTCTAAATCTTTAAAAAGAGAGGCAACTGAATGTTATGGGTTTTTTTCCAGTATTTTGACGGAGTGCTCTGAAGTACTTTACTTCTGTCTCACTTTCAATGGCACGTTTCCCTGGCAGTTCAGTAGCATCTCTCTTGGGCAGTGCAGCTGACCAGATGTCCCTCCTAATTATGTAACACACAAAAAATCCCGAGTCAAATTATAACTGTGTATTTTGGAGATAGATGATTTAATGGTAACAACACACAGCTATGCAAGTTAAATTAATGCAAAAGGAAAATCAAATACTTTTCTAGTATTTTTATTGGATATATATAAACATATGCACACCTTTTTAGTGTAAAGTGAATTACTGAGGTTTGTTCTTTATTTTTCATTTTACTCTTTGAAGTTTTACACTTGACTTTCGGCTTTATTGACCAAGCAAGCAAGATGTGCAGCAGCAGCGCAAGGGCTGTAGCTGTTGTGGTGGATCTGTAAGCGTAGATTCTGATTACGGTACAACCTTGTCCTGCAGCCTCACAGGGTTATCTCCCTGCAGCGATGCTGTAAGGAAGGGATGAGACATTTTCCAACACCAAAGAGTGGGTACTTTTATGCTAAGAATGTGTTCCAAATCATATCAGTTAGTCTTAATACTGATTAAGTGTTCAAATCACTCTAGCTTTTAAAGTATGTGTTGTATTTCAAGCTGACCTGTTTACCTAGAATCTTCCTTTAGCTCAACTACTATCCTATCCCTTATTCTGAATTGCTCTACTTTCTTCTGTGCTTTTTTTTTAATATGCTGAAATATAATTTGGGATTTTTGTTTTTCAGATGTCTTGTAAGCGTCTCGTGGTGCGCAATAGATATCCCCCAGCCCAGGTTTGCCTGCCGGTCATGAAGCGTACTGACGGTAAGGAGCAAGCCCTGTGTCTGGAGGCTCCTGGCTCTGTCTCCAGTGGGTGCCCCGCAGGTGCGGCGGCGAGGGCTGTCTGGTGGGGAGAGTCCGGGGCCGACAGGGACCGGGGACGTTTGTGGCCCTGGGGAGCCCGTCCCAGCCGGGGAATGGAGGGGGAGCATCGCGGAGCAGAGCCTGGGCAAGAGACGTGGCACCATCCTCTGGCACACTGTCCCTGCGTGGGGCAGCCGCCAGCCTGCGGGACAGGGGTTGGGCGGGCTGCAACCGTTTGGGGGGGCTGCCCTCTCATTTTTATATATATTGAAAAATAATATTCATATATATAGAAGGATTTAAAAATAAAAACCTCTACTGTATTATATAAAGGATTTTCAAATATAAAAAAATGTAAATAGACATATATATAAAAGGTTTTAAAATACAAAAATAACTCGTGTATATATATAAATTAAAAAATAAAGGACTTCAAAATAAAAAAATATATATGAAGGAATTTAAAATAGAAAAATGTCTGAATAGATAGAGCTAGCTACGCTTACTGTGTGTTACATAGTAGGTCTAAGTAGATATTATATGTAATCTAAATAGAGATTATATGTAAGTGTAAATAGATAACTAAGTCTAAATAGCTATAGTTGTAAGTAGATATCTAAGTCTAAATAGAAAAGTCTAAAAAGATATTAGTGTCAAAATAGAGAAGTTTAAACAGGTAGCTAGTCTAAATAGATGTTCTATATAAGTGTTAATATATAAGTCTAAATAGATATAAGTGTAAATAGATATATAAGTGTAAATAGTCTAGTCTAAATAGATATATAAGTGTAAATATATAAAAGTGTAAATATAAGTCTAAACAGATATTATATATAAGTGTAAATAGATTATATAAAACATATTCCCTAAATATATATGTCAATAGATACACAAGTGTAAATGTCTATGCTATATAAGGTTTTTAAAATGCAAAGAAACCCTGTTTATACAAAGGATTTAAAAACTTGACCCCCCCCTCTAATCTCTATTGAAGATATAAAAGTGCGTTCAAAAGCTGCCCCTTCCCCCTTTTCCCATTCCCATTTGGGGCCAGTTCCCCCAAACAAGGACTTTTCCTCTGCGGGGCTGTGCACACAGAGCAGGAGCCACTGCCACAGCACAAAAATACCCCAAAATCCCTGATTCTAGGTTTGCAATGGGGAAAACCCCAATTTGGGGGGGGAAACCAATTTGGAGCTCCTGGGAAAGCCACATCCACCTGGATTTGTGCAGCCAGAAAGCAAAAAAAAAAAACCAAACCACAACTCATTTTCATGCACAAAGGCAAAAATCACCAATTTTTATGTTGTGGAAAAGCGCTGAAAAACACCAGAATTTAATATTTTGGAAAAGCAAAGAACCCCAATTTTTGTATTATGGAGAAAGAGGAAAAAAAACGGAACCACATTTGGGGTGAAACGCTGGCAGTTTGAGGGGCATTGCTGGCAGTTAGCTGGAGTGGGTCATCCCCACGCATGTCACCCCATGCACATTTCTACCCACACATACCCTCCGCCCATCTCCGTCCCCCATGTCCGTTCGTCCCCCCCCTCGTGTCCGTCTCCTCCCCCCTGTGTGTCTCTCTGCCCTCCCAAATGCTTTCCACCGAAACATCCCCCTAAGCGAGGTTTTCCCCCATGTGAGTTTTTTCCCGTGACATGCACCCCGCATCCCCTGCCCTCCTATCTCGTGCCCCCACTCCTCCCTCCCTGCTCCACCCCCCCATAACAACTCTGCTTCTGGACCCTCGGGGTGCTGCCTGCACCCCCCCACCTGCCCATTGCCCCCCACCTGCTTCCCTTCACCCCACTCTCCCTCCTCCTACGTTTTGGATTTGTGCTGGGAACAGTGTTGATAACACGGGGATGTGCTAGTTGCTGCTGAGCAGCACTTGCAGAGCGTCAAGGGCTGGTCTGCTCCTCACACTGCCCTGCCAACGAGCAGGCTGGGGGGGGGCACAGAAAGTTGGGAGGGGACACAGCCGGGACAGCTGACCCCAGCTGACTAAAGGGATACTCCGTACCATATGATGGCATGTTCAGTAATAAAACTAGGGGGGAGGTTGGCCGGGGGGGCTGTTGCTTGGGGACTGGCTAGGTATCAGTCAGTTGGTGGTGAGCAATTGTTTTCATTTGTATCACTTGTCTTTCTTGGGTTTTATTTTTCTCTCTTTGTTATTTTTGTTTTCCTCTTTTCCTTATGAGTGGTGGTTGGAGGGGGCGGTTAGACAGTTTATCTCAAGCCACGAATTTTCTCACTTTCACCCTTCTGAATCTCTCCCCCATCCCACTGGGGGGGAGTGAGAGGGCGGTTGTGGGGTGCTTAGTTGCTGGCTGGGGTTACACCACAACACAAGGTTAGTTGCAAGCTCTGCCTGGCTAATGCTTTAGGCTCTCCATGTTATTCCTACCATCTTGATAGGCCATCCTTGTCCTTCCTTGCTGCTTTATAGTGCCTTTTGCTCCGTAAGCAGCAGTACTCGGGCCGTGCAAACATACCTGTCTCCGAACCTCTGGGAAGTAACTGTGCCAAAGACAAAGAGCAAAACAGCCACGGCACAATCTACAACAATTCTGCCTCTCAAGGCACCCAGCAGGCCTTTTTCTCTCGCCTCTTACTCTGTCCAGCTAGGCTGGGAAGCAGGGTTGTTGCAGAAACTGCTACACCCTGTGACTCCTTCTCGGGTTGTTAGTGTTGCCACATGCATAGGCTGCCAAGGTC
>NW_008825429.1:752213-768171 GCF_000699105.1 Pygoscelis adeliae
GTCATTTGTAGTTTGCCTAGATGCCCTCCCGAGACTCCAAGGCCCTCACTGTGTCTCCAAGCCTCTTTTTCTTACCCTGCCCCCTCATAATTCCTCTACTCTCTATAACAATGTCTTCTGAGTCCTTTCTTGTACTCCACAGCACTCTTCTAGCACTTTAGCGCCCTTTCAGGGTTTTTTTTTGTGCTCTTCAGCGCGTTCTTATCTTACTCTTTGCTGTTTAGGATGGCTCCATTCAGCCCCTGGCCCCCTGACCACATCTGTACTTTGTTGAAATCCCCTTCAGAGTTCCTCATTGTTCTCTCTGAGGCTTCTTTGGTCTCTCAGGCCCCCCTGGGACTCCTCCACTCCCTTTACTGAGCTCTCATGAGACATCCCCTATACCCCAGAGCCCCGTTCTAGCTTGGGGGGGCACTTTGCACCCCTCCTTTCCCCTCTGAACCCTTCCTGAGTCCACATCTGTTACCTCAGTCAGTCTTTCTGTCCTCTCACCCATTTGGTGCACCTCCATTCGTTCCCTGGTCCCCTGAGGACATCTGTACTTTGTTCAATTCCCTTCTGAGCTCATTGCATTCCTGAGACTTCTTTGGTCTCTCTGGCCCCTTCAGGATCTCTCTGATCTGTGTGACGATGCCTCTTGTTCTGTCAGAGCCTTTTCCAAAGCCATCTTTGTGCTCCACAGCAGTCTGTTTGTTATCTGTCTTATAGTATGTTTCTATTTGGTATCTGGTACCCAAAGATGTCTGTCATCAGCTCAGATCTTCTCTTGAGTTTTTCAGAGAAGGCGATAGCCTTCATCTATTTTATTATGGCCCGGGCTGTCCCAGCCACAGCCTCTCCTGAGGGAGCTCGCTCTGCTCCTGGGCTCCTCTGGGGTCGGCGCTCTGCTGTCCCTGCAGGCGATGGCAGCTTTGGAGCTGGCTAAGCTGTTTGGGCAGATATGGTTTGGCTTTTAGAGAAGCGGAGGTGTCTGTTTGGGGTAAGGGCGTCAGGACCAGCCAAGGTTAAACAGCATATGTAGTAGAAAGTACACTTGTATGCAGCTTTTTGTTTAATCAGGTCAGTAATTTTGTATCAACTGTTCAGGGGTGGCAAGACGGTTTAATAGTATGGTTTGGTGTTTGGTTTTTTTTTCCCCCTAGGTGCATTGCATTTTCCTGGAATTCCTGATGTTATTGACGATGGAACCTTGTCTTTTGCACCAGTTTTGCTGTATACTGTGTAAGTTGCTGATATCTCTCTTAATAGGACTGATGGTGAGATTATCTAGTATGGGTTAGGGTGAGCATCTTGTATGCATCTGTATATGGAGTTTTAGTATTTCTGAAGAAAGTAGCCAGAACATAAGACATAGTGATCTTTCAGGGTACGGGACGGCTCATCGCCTTTCCTGATCACCCACAGAGTACCATGTTGTCCCTAGAACCTTTGCAGCTTGCAGCAGGCCCCTCGCAGATTATAAGCATCAGGACTTCACTTGTTTCGAGGGCCTGTAGTAGAGCCTGGAGTCCATGGGAAGACAGAAGATAGGAGGTGCCCACAGAATGCAGGGCATGGCTTGGAAGAGCAGCTCCTGAGGAGCAGCTGACACAGGGGATTCAGGGGTGCAAATACAGTGCAGGAGCTGTCGGGAAGGAGTGGGGTTCCTTCCCTGACAGTTCAGGAGAAGAGAAGGGGTTTCTAAAGTTTTGGGACTGGGGGATGGTTGGGAAAGGGAAGAGAGTTCATCAGCCTTTCTCAGATTGGTTTTACATTTGGATGTTGATGAGGTCTGTTCTGTTGTAGTCTCTCTGCAGCTGATGGGAGGTATGACAAAGTCACCAGAGACACAGCATAAACCATCCGGGTCTCCGTATCACAATATGCAGGGCTGAATGTCAGACAAGTCTCATCTTGGAAAGCATTAGGTACATTAAAATATACCCTCCAGAACTCTGAGGTCTCTGCTTCTCTGTGCCTTTTACTTACTTCATTCCAGACTTAATTTTTGCATCCATCTGGCTGTCACAGCAATTGTGGCTTAGAGGCATTGACTAGGCACTTATTTCCAGTGCAGGTTTTGTCACTGTCTTTCTTGAAATTCCTTGGAGAAGAGGGTGTGTATTATTTGCGCTCGTAACAATCTCCAGCCAGGGGTCTGTCTTTTATTGCAGTCCCGGGCATGCAAGCTTTTTCTGTTATTCCAGTTTTGCCTCTTTCCTTAAGTAAGTGTCCAGTGAGGTTTGTTCTAGTATCAGTCATGGCAGTTGTGTTCTCTTGTTCTTGTTTATCTCTTGTGTTTTTAGCGCCAGTTTCTGTAGTCGTAAGGTGCCCATTTTGGATCTTTGTCACCATGTCATGCCAGTGTGGTTTTTCCATCGGCTGACTGCTGCTGTAATTCCCTGAGGGGCTTTATAGGTAAGCAGGTAGTCTGTGTCATTTGTTTTGTTTTCTGTGTACTATACCATATGTTACTCAAGGTCTTGAGTTTCTCCATCCAGGTCCTGTTTGTGCCCCCAACCCCTGTCACGTAGAAACATGACACTAACTACAAGTTAAAATATTTGAGTTTTAACACTTCCAGGAATATAGAAAGGTTTTTTTAGTCAAAATTTCCTTTTAAGTACTAGCTATTGAAATTAAAGGTGAACTAGGAGAAAGGCTTGACTAAAAAAACTTCCCCTGAATTGTTCAGCTCACTTGTGATAGAATTAGTTCAGTGACTCTCAAGCTAAAATTCTTAATATTCATCATTCTGCATTTGCAGTTTTAAGGCAGAAAAACATCTTCAGAACAAGCCATTTAGTCTTGGATCTAACAAAAAGCCCCAAACCCTAAAAGGTACATCTCAAGTCTTTTAGCAATAGCAAATTTTAAAAATTTCTACGGTATTCTTTTACAGCTTTGGGGTTGTTTTTTGTTTTTTTTCTAGAAAAGCCTGAATTTTGAAATAGTTTTCAGATGTGCTGAAGCATGCATTATTGCTAGAGAGAGACTAAAATATTCCATTGTTATTTCTGGGTTATATATTCAAGCTCAGCATTAAAATCATGATCTGTTAATTCCACCTTACCATACTGTGCAACGCCTCAGTCAGTACCATCCCGGGCACGGCAATGACTGACTGCAAGAGAGGAGCTGCTCTGCACTGTGCAAGTTTTTTCCCCAAAGCCAGCAGCTGTAACCGGTGGCCCAGGAGTCAGCTGCCTGTAACCAGGGCACAGCTCTGTCCTTGGCTCAGCTTTACAGAAGAAAAAAAATTTAAAAAGCAAACAGAAGTTGAGCTGTGAGACTGTAGGTAATGTACAGCCATGCAAGATAAAGAAAGAACAAAGAAGTGAAGCCATCAAACCAGTCATAGTAGTCAAAGGACTTTGGAGAAAAATACCAACATAAGTGTAAAACCCTGAGGAAAAGCAGCCTTGCTGGAAGACAGTAAGACAGCAAGATCAAAGGTCAGCCCAGTCCCAGCAGCAATGGAAGGAGACACGGAGCAGTAGTATTTCAGTTGACAGCTAATACAGCTGAGTGTCACACAAACTCATGGAAAGACTCACAAGATGAAAGACTCACAAGATAAATGAAAATATTTAACTCTGTATTTTTACATGAGAAAATGCTGCAAGCCCAACATGCTGTCAAGACATTTCTTGCTCTTTTCTGGGAAATCAGAAATAGAATACTTTAGGGCTTCTTTTTTCAGCCTTCATGTACAAACAAGCTACCTCTGTACCAAGTAAAATGAAAAGCTAGAAGGATCACACACATCTCTGCCACACTAATTAATTAGATAGAAACGGAAGGAACTTAAGGAAAATGGGCTCTGTGTGTGTGTGTTGAGAGGAAGATGAAGCAATTTTAGGGAAGCAGCAGGAAGCTTTCACTATTCACAAGGTATTTAAAGATTTAGAGTCCAAAAGGGAAGAGTTTGAACCAGGGACCAGTTCAGGCAGAACTTTAACAGCAGCAAAGAAACCCACTAGAACTGCATCTTAGCCAAATGCATTGTTCCTTTCCGTTCCTTATGTCTGTTTTTATATTGCCTTCCCAGAAATCCACACACAGTTACCAGGTCCCATGCTGTGCTTCCAACAGGAAGAGTCTCAGGAAACCTTCCAGCTTTCTTGCTTACCTCTTCAGTGGATTTACAGTTTAACTAACACAAGCAATAAGCTGTTGTTTACCATCACAAAGCTCACAAATCCTATAGAAGATAGATTTTTGGAACAACTGGGACTTGTTTAGACTCACTTTGAATAGGAAGACGAAGAGAAATGTAAATTGTCAATAGCAAGATGTACTGAAAAAACAGGCAGACATCTGGAAAATGCCTGATGGAAAGTCATCAGCAGTTTATAAAGGAGAAGGATAGAGGGGTTACAGAATGATTCTCATAGCTACTTCCAAGATTAGCCTTCACACAAACACTGCATGAGTGGGGCCACATTTCTGACAGGGAATGTGAACACTGGCCACCTCTAGCACCTGCCAGAGCACCAGGATGTTTTTTTGCAGACTCACCAAAGCCGCCTTCGGAACTGGAATTCAAGCTCTAGCACACTTCTGAAGCTAGCTGGAGTTTCATGCATGGTGAAAAGACACATCAGAACAAGATAACCATCAACAGACATGGCATGTATTGATGCAATGAAGTTCATAAGTCGTCTACGTGCCTCAAATGTTTTTCTTATTTTTTAAGCTTGTCAAGTGTTACATATATGCAATTTAGTAGAAAGAATACCAGAAAAAGAAACGTACACAACACACAAACTGGCATATTTGGTCTGCAGAGAAAGTCCTGGGCTGCAAAGCTTGATGTCGTCAAACCTACACTAGTATTTCTTCAAATAAACAGAGCTTGTACTCAGAAGTAGTTCCTCACAAGCCTTCATGAGTCTCTCTTTGAGTGTACCACCTCCCCCAGTGCAGGCAGTTCAGCTTCCAGAGCATCCAGGGGGCTCTTACTGAAACAGGCCAGCCCACACAAACCACAAGCTTACACCCGAGCACCCATCTCTACAGTCTTTGACTCCAAGTTCAAAGAGTGCCCATTACACTTGAAGCTTACAGATGGAGCCGATCAGTGCCCAATTCTGGTGAAATACAGGAAATATGCGCAATATTTTGAACTAACCCTACTTAAACAAGGATTACAAGAGTGTTAAGTCAATCAGTAGCTTGTCAAAACCTCCACTGAGACAAGATGCAGTGTAGTTATGTACCTTGAAGTAACTCGCTGAAGTACGTGCTATTGTGAATACAGCGTTCTGCCAGAGGGAACAAAGAAAGCAAGAGCCAACTACAGTCAACGAAAAAGTAAGAACACACATAAACCTATCTATGGCAAAAAATAAATTCTTATATTCTGGGGAAAAAAATTACATATTCTGCTGTGAAAGCCAAATTGGTGATGGAGAGCTGAGTTTCAACAAGCCAATTCTCAGCATTGTTACAGACCTGTCAGTTACAGCTAAACTCTTTAGTTTCAGGTCACATTTTCTATGTTTTCATATTAATTAGAGATGTTTCTAGCTGCCATTATCCAACTACACCTTTTCTGTGTAGAATCAGACTGTTCAGTTCTTTGGCACAGTCTGATTTTAGGCTAAAAAAATTCATTAAAAGCCCATTACAGTGATGTAAGCTTACTTGCATTGCTCCCAGAAGTCACATTTCAAAACCTTGGCCTGAGAAAAACGTTTTTGCAGTAAAATGAAAACATCTGGTCTCTAAGGATCTCTCAAGTAATTATTTTCAAGATTTCATGGGAACAGGGCGATAGCTATATGACTATCAATATAAAAAGTGTCAAAAAAAGCCGGTGAATCATCAGATGCACTGGAATCTATTTGCATTACCCTGTGCTCAACAGTTCAAACTACTGATGATTTCATAACTTTCTTACACCAAAGATAAAACATTTCTGCCTGTCTATGAAGAAACTTCACCTGTGTTTTTTTGGATGGCTTCCCTAATTTAATTTCAAGCTGGTATAATCAAATAGTGGAACAAGCACACGAGTATTTACAAGTAGGCTACTCACTACTGCAGTGTTCAAGTAACAGTAATTTTTTAGATAAGCTAACATATACACAGCAGTGTATTTATGGTTTATAAAACAGCAGTTCATTTTAAAGCAAAATTCCAATCATTCTATATATGCACAGTACTATGCTGATTTGGTAATACAGGGACACAATTTAATGATTTTCTTTGCATTTGTTTTTACAAGATTCAGATGCCAAAAACAAAACAGAACATTAAGTTACCTGATTTAAAAAAGAAAAATCACATACGTTTACAACATCAAAAGAATAAGACGAAATATAAACCTTTGCTACTTACAATTAATCTATACAGATTAACCAAATCACAAATCTGTCACAATATAAACGTTTAATTGTTACAATGAATAAGAACATACAGAAAATGATTTTTTTTTTTTATAAAATCTTCCTTTGCTTTTTATTTTAAACTTACCATTAACTAAATTAGCTATGCAGGACTTGTGGGGTACATGACTAAGAAGGCACCAACAGTACAAAGCAAAGACAAAGCAGTTTGAGTATTTTAAGAGTGCTCTACACTGATACAACACAAGAAAAGGCAACAATAGTAAGTAAACCAGCTGCAACCTTTAGAAATTTGTTCTAGATTTACAAAGGTAGTCCAACTTTTACATTTCCTCCAATGTTTCACTTAGTTTGATCACAGCACATGCTACAAAAACCATTGTAAGCTTCACTTTACTAATGTGCACCTTTCACTAATTTAGTGTCTTGATTTCAATTGTTAACTAAACCATTTTGAACCACAAATGTATTTAAAACTTATTAAAAGGATTGTTTGGACTTTTTTGTTTAAACCACTGCATTTACAAAAATATGTCCCCTAAAATCTGGGATTGCTTGAAGACATTGCTGTACAAATATAAAAGTACTATGCAAGGGACCAAATTCATGAGTATATGGTGTGTTATGTATAGACCTATATTTATACCATATCACTGTGCTGTAACAACACAATAAATTTATCAATAACCAAGGACTATATAAACTACACTAACATAAGCAAATATATATTAATAAAGTTTAAATCTATAGTACAGTTGCTCAGCAAACAACTTCGACATGGTATAAATATATCGTAGCATATTACAGTGGGCAGCAACAACAGGTTTTTCTTTTTCTCATTCTGTAAGGAAAACCATGCTCAACTCCTTGGGTTTCATTTGGCCAGTGCTGAGTTATGTCACCACTGCTACTCCTGAAAGCTCATAGTGCACCACACTGCTCAGCCCATGTAGTGTGTTGTACACTTCAGATTTGATATAACATGTGATATTGATGAGGAAGAGTCTGGCAACAGTCAGGACAGCAGAGCAAGATGCTTATTTGCTAAAGCATCCATGAGAATTTTATGTTTGCATATTTTTCTTCAGCTGTAAGGTTGGAATGTTGTTGACAGTGAACTGTTTACATTCCTTATTCCCAAAACATCTTTACCATGAAATATGCATGTTACTTCGATTAAGAGTTGCTGTTCTCCGCTCTAAAATACAAAAACTACATAAAGAAAAAAAAAAGTAAAATGATGAAATAACTGACCTAACACAGTGTTGTTATAGGCACCGTCTTTTAAACTATTTTCAAAATCTGACAAAAAAAAAAAATCATGCTTCTGCATTTGACGCATCAACAAATTCAACCCAACAATGTTTACTGAATTCAGTAAAAGATTGATGAATGTGGTTACTGATACTGATGGATGCCAATTGGATTCAGCAAGAATAGCTAAGGAAGAAAGCCCAAAAGCACCAGATGTTAGGTAAAGCAAACCCTCGGCTTCTCATTCTGGGAGACAGAATGCAAGGGTAAGTCTACACCTCCCCAAAAATCCAAAATTAAAGTATTAAAAAAATGAATTGGGAAAGAGAAGGATGAAGTAAGCTGCCAAAGTTCTTCCTTAATAAATTAAAACTGAGGTGTTACAAACTAATTTCAGTAACAGTCTCTTTCCAACCATGCCAAAAGTGATTCTTGTAGTAATGATGATCGTACAAGTAGCAGAGATTCTAGAAATATTTCAACTTTTCAAAACTGAGAAAAGCATTTTGGTAGAGATGTGTAGAAATGTCAAGAGAAATTTCTACACTAGTATCAACAGTCAAGTGCATATTTCTATAGAAATGTTTTTAGCATAGGTTCCATACCACAACTCAATGATCACTTGTGCAGTGTCCTGACAATGCTCCTAATATGTTCCCCGCAACAGAGATTTATGTACCACAGAAACTTCCTAATAGAAAATGCCCTTTAATGATGAACCCTTGCTTATTAAAAACTAGTTTTGGCAGACTAACACTTAAACTATAGGAAAAAGAAAATTTTGAAATGGAATCTTGTAAGCACCCTTATCTATTGAAGTCTAAGTTAATGGCTTTCTAGATTTCTTTGAAAAGCAGACTAAATGGTATGAGGAAGCCTGGAGTTATTAACCAGCAAGCATCCTTATATACTACAGTAGCAATTGAACCTGATTTCCATTCAAACACATTACCCAAGAGGAAACCAAAAACTAATTCTTAATGTTAATGTGAAGATACAAGATTTAAATTTATTTCCAGGAATTACAAGTGCATTTTGTTCATATTAGCAAGCAGTCTTTATACAATCCATTCTTCACTGCTGCCAAAATAAAATGAGAAAACGACAGCAGAGATATGAAAAGCTAAAAATAGAACTATTTTTCCTAAATTATTTGTTGAATAGCATTTCAGTTGAACACAACTCGGAGGTAACAATAGATTATTTTTTTTCTCAATCATAGGCATGTGGCACTTAGACAATCATCTTTGCACAGAAAGCTTTAACAGTCATGCGAGGGCACAGTAATTATTTTAAACAAGGCAAATTTCTCACCACAGAGAGCAGTGGGGAAAGAAAAGGAGGCACTGCACTGGAACATAACACCTAGTAAACTCCACATTATACAATTTCAGTAACAAATACTTGAAAAGATCATTAAAAGGTATACAATTTTAAACATTATTTAGTGCTAGCTTTGTTTGGTTGTCCTAACTCAGCATTATCAGAAAAGTTTGATAGTACTTGACAACAGAACAGTACTTCATGTCACGAGCTCATGGAGGCTTGATTACAAATCACCATAGTGTAGGTTGCAAGAAATGAACTTGAGATGCTGACATGCTGTAGGAGCAAAAGTAAAATCAAACTTTCTCATTTAAAGATGCAGTGTTCCTCTCTGCAAAAATTCTGAATGTCAGTGATTAGATTCAAATGTAAAAACTATCAATCCTCATTTGAAGCATTTCATTGGTATGCAGTATGTAGACTGAGTTTATTAACATCGTATTTTGGTTTCTCGCTTGCCACCACATATGGATGCCTTCCACAGAGAAAAGCATTCACCATTAGATCATCATGCCATTATGTTCTTTGTTAATCTTCCACCACACGGTGAGTGACTGTAAGTTGGCGAGCTGCCACTCATTCTCTTTGCACAAGACTTATAAACACTACTACATGGTATGAACTTTGGAAGTACTATGCCTCCGACATGGTTAAACTTTAAATGATCTCTTTTAGAAAAGGCAGGGGGAAAAGGTACAAATTTTGTCAATACATGGAAAAAATGTTTCTTAGATGAATTCAATTAAGTTGGGTTCCTATGTGGCTCTTACGCTGTATAGAATACCTGCATGTACAGCACAGGACACCCAAACAAGTGCATAAGCAAGATTAACATGAACATGACTTATGCTGTAATCTATAGCATAATGGTATAAACTCCATTGGATGCTAACCATTTTTATTTAAAAAGGAAGTGCAAAAAAAATCTGGGATGTCACTGACTTAAAGTGCCCTGAATAGTAGCTTTTCTAAAAAAAATGCCAGCGACTTCAGTAAAGTCAGAAAAACATAGTTCATGGTGTAAACTTCTTACAGGTTAATGAATTATCTTCTTGGATATTGATCCAGGAGTGAAAGGAACCACTGCATCTTTCAAACCAGAAAGCAAGCAGTTAAAATACGGCCAGCAGTAGGTGCACTTACAGTACAGTACTGCAACAGGTCAACAATGGGCATTACGCATAGGAGTGTCAATTACAATTCTTCAGGCTTAAAAGATTCATTGAAAGCATGAAAAGCCAAAACTACCAGGAACTGCCCTCCTGAATGGCTCAAAGGAGTTAGTGGATAAGCTGAGAGAGGCCACAAGACATGACCAACAATAAAGAACTGGGAAGAGGAACAGCAACGTTTGAGCATGCCCAGTCCTTTAAGTCCTTGTCCTACAAAAAAGAGCAGAGACATATTTCAGTGAAGAAAGTTTTAACATTGCCTTTTAAAAAACAAGCATACTTTCCTATTTCTATGCTTTATGTACACTATGTTTACCATGAGTCAGAGACAGCAGTACCAATATATGTTAAAAAAAAAGCCAGGGACAGTGAGTATCAGTACATTATATTTTAAGTTAAAATTTTAAATCTTCAAAAGATTAGGAAGATTAATCATAACTAGTGAAGTACATTATTTGGTCATCTGAAGAATCTGTTGCTGCTCAATTCCAGAAACTACAGACAAGGGGGAAATTTTGAATCTCAAGAAATAACACACTGAGAAGAGCTAGCTGATAAAGTACAGAGGGTGTGTAAGGAGAGCAGAAATGCACAGGATGAGACCGTTACTGTCCATTTTAAGCCAGCTCCTGGGGACTGGCCTTCACTAGGATGTCAACTACTTATGTTTGCACTGTTGTGATGTGGAATAGCTAATAATTCTAACCACAAATGACTAGGACAAATTACCGGTATATCACTATCAAGCTGAGTACAGTATTTAAATTGCAGTATCACGTCAGCCAAATCAACTCTTCATCGTAGCATTTAAAGGTAACATTTTTAGCAAACCAGAAATTTCCGTTAGCACCGAATCACTGATATATCTTTATCCCTAATCCCTTTATCCCTTAATCCCTAATACAACCTAGGTAAGTATGGTCTGGGCAAAGAGGCAAGCAGGAGAGATCATAAACGTTAGCTATTTGCTCTCCCTTCTTTCATACTATGGCCTCTTAGTAATGGTTTCATCTTACTCCTAAAAATTTATGTCATTTTCTTCCAGAATGTGTATGTGTACTGCTAGTGCCTCTTATACAGAATTAGCTTTAGAAAACACAGACAGGAAATAAGCACCACGCACGTTACTGTGTCCCAGGTCTAATTCTATTGGCAATGCCCAGCTAATAATAAGAGCCAGATGTGTGAACCTCAGATTTACCTAGCTTTTAATTATTAAAATAGTTTCAAGTGTTAGCTAGTAAGCTTAAATTAACAAAATACAGTATTTCTAAAGATCAAAACTACTTCATTTGTGAACTTCTATACATTTGAATATTGAAGCCAGTGGCAACAGAAGTTACTCTGTTTAAGTAAAAACTGTATTTTCAAAAGTTTCCTCCACTTTTTTTTTTTTTTCTTCTTTCTTTCATGGATTTCTTGCAGCGAGGAAGTTCACTGGCTCAAAACGTAACCTTTCTGCTGGAACTGCCAACAAAAAATGGTGATTGTAGAACGCTGCTGTTGACAGATAATAGCACAGAAACTACTTTTAAGACCATAAAACAGGCAACCTAGATTAGGCTGTCATCTTTGTTTTGTTTTTCTTTTCCAGTCACAAAACTTCGATACTTTAAACTATTAGTATCACAGAAGTTTCACAAGACTAGATATAAGGAAGACATTTTTTACGCTGAGGGTGGTGGAACACTGGAACAGGTTGCCCAGAGAGGTGGTGGATGCCCCATTGTGGATGCCCCATTCCTGGAAACATTCAAGGTCAGGTTGGACGGGGCTCTGAGCAACCTGATCTAGTGGAAGATGTCCCTGCTCATTGCAGGGGGGTTGGACTAGATGACCTTTAAAGGTCCCTTCCAACCCAAACCATTCTGTGATTCTATGATTCTAAGTATTACAAAAATTATTCAAGTCAGTATTTGACCAATTTGACCAACTGAGACTTGCAAGCCTCATGGTATATGAAGACCAGTTAAGTTCATTGATTTTAAAGAAAAAAAAAAAGTCGGAGACAGTGAATAATCAGTACATTGAAAATTTTAATTTAAAATGTAATCTTCAAAAGATTAGGAAGATTAATCATAACTAATTTATGAATAATTAGATACCTATTCTTATTTACTCACACTGTTTCAGAGGTACTTAAAACTGAAGTTAAGTTATACTGAAACTTTATGAGGTTTTTTTTCCCCTTTAAAATAATCTAAGAGATTTCTCCTCTGTACGTTACATTTAAGGAAGAAGTTTTTTTAAAAGCATTTGAAGCCATATGACAAAATAGTCTGCAATATATGAAGAACACTGCCCCCTGAAAATGTTTTTTGAATAAAATTTGCATTTCAGAGTGTTACCATAGCTTTTATTCTGAGAAGCACTATTTAAATGTAATTCTTGCTCCTTAAATGTAACCTAAAAACTAGGTAAACATCTCAGGCAATTGCCTGGATTCCCCGTAGACACTTGAATGTTGTAGGCAAAACTAAACTGTTTCTTCAACAACAGAACAGGACTGAGGTCAAATGAATAAGCATAAAGATATCCTTTAACAGATAGTTATCGTACCAACAGAAAAGTTAAGTTCTATATTTCACTAGTGGTAACAAAGTTCCAAAATTCTTCCCCCTGCCCAAGTGGTTTCATATTGCTGTGACTTTACCTATGCACAATTTAAGATCGATATCCTGGCTGGAATCTAGCAGTTTCCTCAAAAATCAGTTCTTTCAGCTTTTCCTTCGGCAAGTCATCCAACTCCATATCAAACTTGAAGGGTGCTTCAGCTACAGGCTTAATAATATAAAGAAACATTATTACTTTTTTTAGTATTACTGTTCTGTTGCATTTCATGTAGTTTCTGTATGGGGGAGAAAAAATCTGAAAATGCGCTTCACAAAAATATCTAATACTGTGCAGTCTTCAAGGAAGAACTCATTCTATTAGTCCTTTGTGTGCTTTATATATTAGTTTACCAAATTTTAAATCAAACCATAGTAAGTAGCTACTCAAATCTAGACCACAAGTTACAATATCTGTTAAAGGCTCATAACGTAGTATCTACCTGAAGAAAAATTACCTGAAACATTTGTATTTCTCGGAATAAACATATCTGTCCTTTAAGGAAAACTAGCTTATTTCCTCCTCCCCTACTTCTTCACCAGAAGTAACGTGAAATCTCATCAGAATTGTGTACTAAACTACAGCGAGTTCAGATTCAGGGGTTGTAAATGCACAATCTTATGGCAACCTCAGTTATTCTCCTCCTTTATCTCAGACATTATGAAACAAGACCATAGCGAGCTGAGAAGTTCCATTTTCAGAAGAGTACACCTTAGCATCTATTTATTGTGTTGTACCTCCAAAACGTATACTAGAACAAGAAATACAAAGTTTTGGTAAATTGATGCAATTCATTCTTCAACTCCATTAGAGCAGTAGAAACACTGTCCTTAAACTAATGAAAATAACCTGTTGCATCATTTAATCAACATTTACATTTTAACAATGTCTTTACCTCATCACTTGGATCATAATACTGCTCCAGATATGGATGGGCTAAAGCTTGCTCCACTTCAATCCGCTTATGAGGATTAAAGGTCAACATTTTATCCAACAAATCAAGTGCTAAGAGGAAAAAAGTGAGCAAGAGTTTAATACACACTCCAAAGTATTATAAACACTGTTGTGTTATAAAGTGTTATATGTTATAAACACTGATATTACATAGAAAATACATGCTACCCTAAGTTTTATGCTAATTTCAATTTACAGCTGGAATTTCCCAGCTGTAGTAGCAGTAACAGAAGCAGCAGCTTGCTTCTGTAACTTGGGCAGAGTATCTTCGTCTGCCCATCTTACCAGCATTCCCTGGTTACAGTTGCCTTTGGCACGATCTGGTCTAATGGAGGTATATCCTTTCAAATGCTCTTCAGCGTCAGAATGAATGTCAAGGGAAGAAATGCATAGAACCCTATGGTACAATCTGTTTATAACTACAGCAGAAATTGAATACATCAGGCTTTTTCTTCACTCAAAAGGATGCCTTAGATTTTTGTGCCAAAAATCCAAACCAAGAGAGTTTTTCTGGAATGAATAAGTGATCAAGAATATGTTCTTATTCTGGAAAGAAAACTTGGCTGTTTAATGACGAAAATGTCATCCAGAAGTCATTAGGAGTTCTAGATCATTACAGTGAACTATTTCAGCATAACTAGCAGCCCAGAAGCTACTTTCCAGCTAAGATGCAAATATATTCATATTCATGAGATTCAGGTAAAATCTGTTGAAGACAACTCGTAAAGAATCCATAGAGAACTTGAAGATCCAGTAAGACAGAGAGTGAGGTCTGATGAAATTCTGGACAAACGTTACAAGTCAGAGTTACTGCAATTGTTCAGCTACTTTGATTGTAACACATTTTCCTTCTCCAAGAAAAGAAAACAGAATGGTTATAGTAGCAAGAAGCCCGAAGATATCTGCAGCATCCTAAATTCCACTCCATTTCTTCTCCTCATCACATCATTTATGACACAGAACTTAAATAGAGCCTTCTTACTGCAACGAAGTAGTTGCCGCTTTGCATCAGGGTAAGACGCATACCAAGCATTGCACAAGAGACAGAACCTTACCACTGCGTTCAATGGCAGCTTGAAAACGCTGCAAACTTGCACAGCAATTAACATTAAATATTTTAATGCAGTTTTCTCAACACTGGAAACTCACGTGCTCACTCCATGCTAAAGCATGTCGTGCACAATGCTTTTTACTGAAATGACTGACAAACAGCTTTTTGAAAAACTGCTCTGTCAAAGCTACTCTGAAGATTTAGATGAAAAGGTGTTGCAGAAATCATGCAAACTGCGTGTTCCCCTAGCAGCTAAGCATATCAGCATTGCTACAATTTGAGCTGTCAGAAGCCCACGTTAAAAATTCTCACGTTGATGAGCACTATTATAAAAGCAGAATAAATCAACTGCTGTTTCTCTCAATGATACGGATAATCAGCTCTACACAGTTCCATCTGCAGAAATCAGCTTTTACATGGTAGTTCAGTACCTGATTATATTCACTAAGAGTAAATTATCATATCGGTTTAAAAAAAAAAAAGTGACTTATTAATTGTGTCAGAGCAGGTAAAAGAGCACTGTACTGTGAATACAACCACCCTCAAACTGTATGAAGTAGAATTTAAAGGGCAAGTTAATAGCTATCTAGCAAAACAAAATCATAATTACCCTTTACTAAAGCCTTGTTAAGAAAGGCAACAACTCCTTGCTTTTATAACTTGCTCCACTTATTGTAACTGGAATTCTTTAACCCATTAAATTTTAACCTTTCATACTGCCAAAGGACCCACACTTTGATTGAAATTATCCTGTTTGATCTAGAACTGACACGCAGTCTGCACAAACTATACTGAGTTCAGCAATAAGCAGCTACCTCCTATTCAATTTTAGAAACAAAGTTCAAGATTTGTTTGATGCCTATGTCAAAATCCAATGCCTATGTTCACTACGTGAGTAATGTATCATGCTTTCAAAGACAATAACAAGAGTTAGGATTTACATTTTACATGTAAGTTAAGGATCAAACACCCACAACGCATAATCTTAGACATACTAAAAAATTCCTTTAAAAAGATAAGCTAGTATGAGAGTTTCATGCTGGTTTATGATTTTATATTAGATTTATACTGCCGTTTTAAGGGACCTGCATGTTCTATTTCCAATATAGACAAAGATAAATTCTTAGGGTGGTTTTAAAAATCCTGTCCTGCCATTACTTTTGATGCTCATTTCCATTTTTGATGATCTGATACAAGGTAATAGAGCATAAAATACCTTTGGGGTCAGCATTTGGAAACAGCCTGTTCCATGGTACCTT
>NW_008825429.1:768198-795812 GCF_000699105.1 Pygoscelis adeliae
TTTCTGGCCTTTAAATTTATTATACAATTCAAATCTTCTTGGGAAGGGGATCCAAGTATACCTAAAAACAAAAGAATAAATACAAACAGTACTACATTCTATGAAAAGCACATTAAAATGGTTATATCACATTTGTTAAAAATCAATATTAAAACTGCTGGGAAGAAGGTTTCAGACTAAATATTTTAAGAGTACAGAATAAGTTAGTATTTTTTTAGAAACCTTTACTAAAAAGGTTTAAGTTATTTTTTCTTGTAAATAAACAAATGCAGTTTAACTTTCTAATGATGAGTAATCTGTTTAAAAGAGCCAATTAAGTGGCGTAGCTATAGAAATTTAAAAAAAATTTTGACCTGGACCTAATAGTATATTTGAGGTTTTTTGGTTGTTTTAATTTTTATTTTGAAAGCATCTCTGCTGATGTAGTAAATAAATTGGTAAGTATCCTCTAGTTGCCCCCCAAATCAATGATTTTTGTAGAAATCACTGCAGAAATAACTACAGGGAACAGAAGATACACCTACAGATCCATACGTTATACACCGACCAATAAGAGAAAGAAATGTGTGACCGAGACCAGTTTAGCTGGTAGAAAAGGTGGAGAGAGACAGACGGATGTGGAAATGCTACTTTTATATAAAGCTTACCAAGGATATGGTTAAGTTGGTCAAGGTAGTGTTTTCCTGGAAAGATAGGTCTGTTGGAGAGCATCTCTGCCAGAATACAGCCTACTGACCAGATGTCAATAGACTTGGTGTAACCCTGCAAGCAAAGTGAAAACACATTTTTGTCAAAGACATTTTTGCATATTTGCAGAACATGTTACTTTAGTAAATTTTGAAAGTGCACGCAAATAAATCTTTTTTTAGATAAGTCATGCTTCTTCATGCTGTTTGATTTTTCTGTACAGAATGAAGTAATTAAGAATCGTCTATCAAAACACTACTTAGAAGGGGTAGCAAGAACTGAAGTATGCAAGACACGGATTTTCCAAAAGGATTCTCTAAGTTTAGCTAAACAAATTACCAACTGCAAATTTTTGAGACTCCCTAATTTTATAGCAAATTTACACTAACAAATTTTGGAAACAAGCTATTCTTCTTAATTCTATAATGTCGCATGCTAAACACGTGAAAAAAAGCCATCCTTCTTCCTAATAGGATCTAAATACCATGCAAGTTAGAAGCCTTCAGCATCAAAGGGTGAGAGGGCAAAACAGCCCTGTTGGTTAGCTGATTTGTAAAACAGCTAACAGGTAAGTAGTAAAGATGTAAAACACAACAGGTAAGTAGTAAAGATGATGTGAGAAGGCCAACAACAGTAAATGGGATATAAGAAGAATGGAACAAATGGCCATATTTTCCTGTGTTATCCATAAGAAAAGGCTTTTATTCAGAAGCACACTAGCTACACTAGTGCCTGGGTAACACAGGGGCAAGCTTACCTCAAGAACCCCTGGCCCCATAAGCTCCCTTGCCTTATTCTCTCATAGCCTGCTGCCCACTGCTCCCCCTCCCATCAGCTGGGAGCTTCCAACAAAAGCTAGTAACTTCGCTGAATCCACAGCCACCTCAGCACCCGCTTCTCAGGATGTGATCGCTCAACACAGTTTTCAAGGCACTGTAATTCTAAAAAGAATCAGGCTATAGGCCAGGAAAATTGTAAGTTGACCACCTCTTAAGGAACACACAAAATATTTTCTTGTAAAAGCTGCTGATAAATGTATGTGGCTATCCAGAAATAAGGTTAAGTCGCCCTATGTTTATGGCCTCAATGTGAGTTTAAAATACAAGAAGCTGGAGGGAAAAAAAAAAACAACAACAACAAACCTCGATTGGTCAGATGACTATTTTCTAGAAGCGTGTTAGACACACTATTGCCACAACAAATCAAACCCAACAACCAATGAAGCAATAATCCTACAGAAACAACAAAGTCTTTGAGGAATATAAAATACAGACACAGATGTCACATAGGTATTTTGCAAACAAGCACATGGCTGTAGAAACTAATGCAAAGGTTATGAAGGATAGCCATAACTCACACCATACAGGGACTGGATATACCTTAAAACAGCCACAGAAGAACATAAGAATAATTCCAAGTATAAAAAAACCTAAGGGATGATTTCATTAAGACTATGGGAATGCAATTAAGATTGACACACAACAAAGATCACCTGCCTTCAGAATCATATTCACCCTCATTATACATTCTAAACCTAAATCAAAATGTCAAGATAATATTAAGGCAACATTTGCAAGCCTTGATGAAGACAGTAGTAAAATGCTCTCATTGCTAGCACTTGTGTCTTGCTCTGTGGAAAAGCATTTGATGGAAAGAAGTCTCATGATTGGCAAGGAACTGGACACATGGGAGCTCATGCACATGTTTACTCAGTTGTAGTATCCAATAATTGCATCTGGAATCACAAATTTAATGCAAGCCAGTAGCTATACTGCAAATCCATTACCACATTTCCTCAGGACTAAGCATGCATTCTGATCCTAAAAACACAGAAGGAGGGAGGGAGCAAAACTTGTACTCACAAGTGAATAACCAGCAACAGAAGCACCATAGCAGTCCACTATGGTTCTTACCTTAGAATTTAGCATGATTTCAGGAGCCCTGTACCAACGTGTGGCCACGTATTCTGTCAAGAATCCTGTGTGATCATGATCTGGATCTGCAACACGAGCCAGTCCAAAGTCACAAATCTGGTTTTAAAGAAATAAAAAAAAAAAGCATATTAGACATACAGCTACCAATACTACAACATTACTAATTCACTGTTCCCCAACCCATGATATAACACCTACAAATACAGGGGTGGTAACCTGTATTTTTAGAAACAAATTATTGCACAAAGGTTAAGGAAAAATGTTTTGGATGTACAAAGAGTATCCGATTAGGCCATGCAGGGGCCAGGAAGAATAAACAGTTTGGGAAAAAGAGATGTTCCTGGTGCACAATTTGTGTTGCACTTACTTAACACCTTCTCTGCCAGACAGGTGGCAAGATATACTGCTCCAACCTGTTATTAGAAATTTACCAGAAAACAAAGAGAGATTAAGATTTTCAGAAAACAAAATTACCAACGAACACATTTGTAACAAAGTTCAATACCCTTTTTTACAAAAGCTATCATCATAACGGCATCTTTGCACGAGAAACGTCCTATCCAATCATGAGATAATGGTAGACTGGAGAGGTTACAGGTTGCTGAAGGAAACATGAGCTTAAAAAAAAAAAAACCACAAGAAAATATTTCTCAACCCTGTGTCAGGAAAACAGTTTTATCTAACCATGAAAAGAAAAATAAACTCTGATCTAGACTAGTGAGTTCAGCAAAAAGGAAAAAGTGTTTTTATCTATACTCTGGTAAGGACGCTCCATGGCATTCAGAGCTATTTGGTGTCCTCTCTCCAGAGAGAAATTAAGAAAATTGAAAATGTGAAGAAAGACACTGTTCTAGAGTACAGCAGCTGTTCCTTTCTTACCTTCCAAAAGGTAAGTGGCAAGCTTGTTGAGTGGCACATTAGACACATTCATATGGTTTTGCTACCACCAAACAAATACCAGTTTATGATAATGATCAATTTCCACACGAAGTGTATTTGCATGAAAGAATATGTACTCTCAGAAAAACAAGGCATCAAATGTAGGAGTAGCAAACAGGAGGTTCCTCTGATGCATACATTTTATAATAGTCTTTGATAGTTAATTGTGTACACTGATTATATTAAAAGTGTGAAGTAATAATATGTTGTAGTCAATAAAGACTGTAATGGATAATCCTACCAAAAACCTCATTGTATCCTGGCAACCTCCTCCTTTATTTTCCTGGAGGGATAGCCTGTGAAACAATTGATAGATCAGTTAAGGAAGAAGTGATTCAGCCAACTGAAAGCTACATCTGAAAGACAAGATTCAGCAGCTGACTGTTAAACAGAGGGACTGAAGAAAAGGCAATGATGAAATTCGTAAGCCAGGCTGCATGGGATGACTCCTCTGACTTTAGCTACATACTTAAAAAAAACCCAAAACCCTGAATCCTTAGAAAACAAAACCAAAAAGAACCCTTTTAAGCACGTCAAGGTTTTCCCAGGCTATGGAAACAGAGCAGCTGCCTTGTGTGTAATTAGCAGCTTACATAAAGAGAATCAGTACAAATAATCAAGAGTCTCCTGTAAAGACAGGCGAAGAAACTGTAGAGGACAGCTTTATGGACTTCAGAAAATAATTATGCAGGCAGGCAAAATTGTTGCAACCTCTTCCTCCTAACCTCAGAAAAAAGCTAGATAAGACTATAGGCAAGGAGACCCGTGCAGAATTATAGTATTACACATAAGCAAAGTGCGATGATTTGTTGTTATAATTAAGACAAAAGAAGAAAGGCACTCTCCCGTCCACAGCGAGGAGAAAGAACTGAATTAAAGAAGGTGTCTGTGAATCTCTCAACTCAAGTAGAAAAATGCACATGGCATGGAAAGGAAGATTAATGACAAAGAGAGCTCATTAAAATGACAAAAAGCCCCTGCTGACTAGAGAAGAAACAGGTTAAGCAGAAAAGAAGAAACACCATTAGTGAGAAAGGCATCAAGGTTGAAGCTGCAAGAAAGAGGCTCTTGGCTGTTAGTAGTGTTTTCACCAGCTGCAGAGCTGACCAGGAACATTATCAGGGCAGAATAAAAGAGAAGCTGGAGAGGCCAGCATTCTGCCTGAAGTCCCGGGTGCAAGGGACGAAGCAAAGTTCCTGACTGTACCCTGGTGAGGGCAGACAGTTCTTGCCCTGTGGCAACAGAACACATTTAACAAAGCAGCTATCCTATTTTGGGTGGGGGTGGAATCCAAGTCCACTATGCCTGTTCGACAAATAATTGGTAAAAGTCAAAACACCAGAAGGTAGGCTTCTCAATCAGAACTAAAACAAAAGAAGAAAGAATCTGTGAGAGCAACATAATGACAGGCAAAATTTTCTTGGCATTTTGACTAAGTCATAGCAGAGAATAAAAAGCTGCATAATGAAAGACCCAGGTATGTCAGTCAGTGCTTCATGCCCTGGAGAGACAGAGAGAGATGCTACTAAGAGAGAAGGAATAACTTCCCCACTAAATAAATAAATAAAATGCTTCCCCACTAAATAAAATGCCAGTATCCTATTTATATATTTAGCTTCCACTTCTTGAAAACAATGTTCTTGTAATCAGTATCAGGTATGCTTTTCTTTTTTCTTTATTATATAAACAGAGATGGATTAAAATCGGATGAAGCTATCAAGCAGATGGGAAGATTTATGAGGATCATGTACGTATGACCGTTTACTATGCAAATGAAATGACACCCAAAAGTGCTACTAATACACTAAGATATCTGAAGTTGTATCGAGTAGTCTGCGCGTGTATATGTATATATTTGTATAAAAGGAAAAGAAGAGGCTTTCATTAAAGTTTAGTTGTTATTGATAAGATGGTAGTTGAAACAGTTGCATCTCCAAAGTAATTGGCAAAATCCCGAAACAAACAATAACTTGCAGTTTTCCTCAGAAAAACCCTCTCATCACCTTCCTTTCAAGCCTATCGAAGTATCTAACAACTCTTAGATGTTTAATAATTGGGAGTATTCACCATGTACATAGAAAAGCACAACTTATAATAATATTGAGTTAATGTTTTAACCAAGTCAAAGAAGAAGATTCTCAGCTAGAGTAAACTGGTACACTGAAGACACTGCAACTTACTAGTTGAGCATCTGTTTAAAATAACTTTGACCTCATTTTCTGAAATATTAATGCCACTGGCGTAGAAAATTATATGGTCATGACAGGTTTTATGTAATATTTCTTTTACAAAACTGCAGAACAGGTCAACTTGTTGGATGCAGATAATCATGAAAGCATGTGAAAATATTTCTAAAAAAGTTAGATACTATTCTAGAGTATATTCCAGCCTGTAGCATGTCAGTATACATTAATCTCATTCATGGGAAAGATGCCAGGCTGCAAAAGAGAAGACCAGTATCTTTATTACCCAGGACTCTCACTGGAGAGAGATTCCAAGGCAGCAGGTTTCATGGACTCTCAAATCTAATCTTTCACTGAAAATATATAACAAGAGACAGTAGTTAAGTCAAATTATGTACTTTCACAAACTTTCATTCACTATGTGGTTAAGTCATATTTATGGTCTCATTTAAGTCTGTAGCATAGCCCAAGGAAACAGAAACAGCTTTAGGTTCTGCACTTCTGCCCTGAGCCTTTCAGCTGCTTAGGACAAGCTATAGGGTTCACAGACAAATTGTGTCATTAGAGACTCATGTATTTCTTTCCTGGAAATGGAATCTATGATCCAGAAGTCAAGATCATGTTTGAGGGAGAAGAAAGAAGGAGCTCTTGTTACAACCTGTAGGACTGAGCTCCAGAAGAGATCAACAGCTCTCTCGCATAATGCCATTAAAGAAAGACGCTAACAGCATTACCACTAAAGATCAACAAACTTTCTTCCGAAAGTGTGGTTTTAAGTTGTTCATTTTCACAGTATGCTGTGTTTTGAGTTTATGTACAATAATCAACTTTATAAGCATGCACATGTACACAGCTGACACATAGACTTGCAGAACGGCCCTAAAAGAAACAAGTTAGTACAAGTTCAGCATTCATCAGACAAGGCCTAACATGTACTAGTTTTCTCTCCAATATTGTTGTTTAAACTTTAGATGCAGCATTAATACAACACCAGAGTTCCCTTTAGGTTATGAAAAAACATATGCTCTGCCATATAGACTACCATATTCTGCACTAGGAAGTGCATATTGCAGTGGCATGCTGTTTTTAAAATCTTATCAAGAAACTGGAACAGTACTCACTAAGGTCATATTGTATTATTTTGCCATACAGTGAGCTTACCTTCTTTCTCATGACCATCTTACTTGTGTTAAAACATTGCCTTTTATTATTTTATTGCCTTTAATTGCACATAACAGAGCTACACTCAAACTGTTCTTTCCTGCTTCTATTGCACAGTCATCGTAGATTTTACTCCATTTCTTTCATGAAAGGGTTAATGCCTTGAAGGGATCTGATGTAGTAACAGCTGCTGAAATCCCATAGCAAGAGTCAGAGGTGACCAGTCCAGCAGTACTGTGCATTAGGAAAAGCTGACAAGCAGCAGTGGGAATGTAAAGCAAACTGATGGTATAGCCAGTATTTAGAATGGACCAGCATATGAACAGCAAGGACTTTCCTTGGAATTGTGACAAACTTGTATGGCCAGCAACTGGTTTACATTTTGAAGAGGATATTTTTGTTTGTTTGTTTTTAAATGAGAAAGCTAGAGCTACTATAAAAAACAGAGTGTAATTAGGTGCACCACAGTAAGCAACAAACACAGTTGTACCACGTCAGATCAAAGTAATGTAAACTCCATAATCTCGCTCCATCAGTGGCCAACAGCAAATACATAACATAAAGTGTAAAAGGGAACATACTCCAGTGCTTCTCTAGTAGTCTCTCTCATCTTCCATGGATTTACCACCATGGGACTCTAAACCAGAGGTAGCATTCAACAGCTTTTTCTTCTACTAACTTCCTTGGTGTTTTTTTAAATCACATTATCTGTAATATCTACAGTGCTTTGTGGTACCAAATTCCACAGCTTAACAATGCTGCAAGTTAAATACTATGTGCTTTCACCCTGAGCATGCCACCTGCTCCTTTCATTCCCGCCCCTCCCTGCCTTTTTAATAGGTAAAGACAGTGAACAGCTGTTCTCTATTCACTCTCCCTATGCCACTAACAATTTTATCAAATTCTATTGTATTCTTTCTTTTCCTCAAGCAGTATCTTCCAGCAGAGGAGACCTAGGCTAAATAGTTCTTCCTGCTATGGAGAAAAGTACTCTGAAGTCCTAGTCTCCTCATTTTAAAAGGATATCTTGGGGAGAAGTGTGATAACTATGATCACACAGAACCGAAGACTCAAAAACAACAGAAAGTTATAGAATGGCATGTTTTCTGTTTTATTCTCTATTTCTGTTCTAATTCTTCACACTTGGTTTGCTTTACTGAATGCCACTAAGCATTGAGCTGACATTTTCCAAGAATCGTAACAGCTCTAAGATCAGCCTTCTGTAGTATTAACTAGTACAGAGCCCATCACTGGAAATGTAAATTAGGAACATTCTCTCTCCAAGTAATTGCTGTGCATTTAATCAGCACTGAATTTCACATGCTATTTTAGTTGGCCACTAATATGAAGTCCTTTTCCAACACTGAACAATTAACAGTTTAAACACAGAGAAACCAAGACTTGAAATATACACAGCTTGAGTTTACTTTCTAGGTAAACACAATTTTGCTTCAGATAAGTATTTTCACCTAGCTTTCAAAGAGGCTGTTTCAAAGTCAGCCTCCAGATGGAAACAGTGATGCACTCATTAAAATAGCGTAACAGTGAATTCTTAGTCACTCAAATTTTACCAATTATTTTATCAAAACCAATAGTGTTTAGCAATCTTTCCAGGATAAAAATCACATTAATCCCTAGTAACAAAACCAATTCATGGTTATAGCAGGTAGTTTATGAAGACCATGGGAGCAAAATTTATAAGAAATTTCGACTAACCTTGAGATCACAAGTGGTGTTAAGCAGCAAATTCGAAGGTTTGAGGTCACGATGAAGCACATTGGCTGAATGGATATATTTTAACCCTCTCAGAATCTGGTAAAGGAAATAACAAATGTGGTCGTTGCTGAGGTGTTGAGTCTTTAAGAGCTTGTAAAGATCTGTCTCCATAAGATCTTGCACAATGTATCTGTCAGGCATCAGATGTAAGGCAGCAGAACAAACAGGTGTCATGTTAGATATCAACATACAGTAACAGATGAAACTTCCATAACAATTTTTCTCTCTTATTTGTCTGTTTCATGACAATTATGAAACTATGTAGTTGCTTCTTCCTTTACAAGTTTTGAATCAAATCAATCCTGTTACGTGATGCAGCCCTTTACAGAATTAAGAGGCATCAGCACGTGATCCTCTCAAATTAATCATCATAAACCTCTATTTCTTTATATTAGAGCCTGATTTTTATTGGAATCTTAATATGATCAGATTCCTATCCTGCTTGCCAAGAAATAAAGACTGTTTTTTAGTTTAATGAGTAATAAGCTTCTGAGATACTTGCTTCCAGTTGTATAAAAGCATGAAAGTAGAAGATCTGATCATTTCTGATCAGTCTTCTCTGCCACCTCTCCACTTCAGAAATACAGCTGTTGTTCTCCTTTACTGTATATTTACTATGCTACATTGAACACAACTGTCTTCTGCTTACCAAAATTAAATCCTAATATTTTCAGTCAGATTATGTTTTTTCTAAGACTGGAATGAACATAAAGAAAAGGGTGTTTTTTTCCTGCTTTGGGAGGAATGAGTTAAGTAAAACTTTCCTCTCCCTTAATTCAATTTGGCTGCAAAACCCTTGGGGTGTAGTTCCATGATCACTTTTCACCGAAATAGGATTTCGTGAAAACACACTACTATTGCCATTCCAGTTAGGCGTTCCCATCCTCTCCTCTGGGTATTCAGATTAGATCACACAACTAGGACATCTTTTTACAGGCAGCATGCACTTAGATTAGTCAAAATGGCCACAGAAATGCAACTTTAGAACCCTGCATAAGACCGATCGAACTCAAATAATATATTGGTAATTTATGAAGTGAAAACATTTGACCTAGATTCAATTCAATTTCTGCCTGCATGCGCTCATACCTTTTATTGGGCAGACATCTGCAAAGACCCGCAAAACCAATAGGAACCAATGCACACGGACTTGGGGAAATTAAGCTGGTTGACCCTAAACTAGGCCTTGTATCTCAGGGAGAGTCTCCCAGCTAAGACTACTTCATACGTTAGATATCCATGTGAAGTCATATCTACACAAAGCCAAGTTCCCCATGAAAGAACAATTAGTATAACAAAAAGGCCAGATTTGCATATATTAATCAAGTATGTTTACCTGCCCTTGTGCAGTTTCAGACTTTTCACATATGCAAGAAGCACTGCAAAACTGGGGATTGTGTTTTGCTTTATTTTGACACCCACCCCACCCCCCAGATGTATCCATTCTATTCTTTAAGAAAATTTTAGACAATTATGGCAGAGTGGCCATTTTATTTTCTCCCCAAAGCAATCAGTTCTAACAACAGCTCTATTAAGAGCAAATATAGTTTTAGGATTAAGTGACTAAACTAAATCTCTACAATGTTGAGTTCTTTGCCTCGGAAAATAGAAATTAACATTTATTTTTTTTCCTGAAAAAAGAACAAACAAAACTAGTACTCACCTACATATCAAATCTATCTATGTATCTACAAATCTATCAAACACTATGAAGTTCCCTTTCAATTTACAATAACAAAAGCCAACTTTTATTAAAACTTAGTAAGGAAGAGGATGAAAAGGAGGAAATAATCAAAACAGAGACAACAACCATCACTAACTACGCAGAATAACTTAAAACTTTGAAAGGATACACATCTTTCATTTGTTCAATAGTCGGAGCTCTGATAATATCATTTATTCCAATAATATTCTCATGCCTGAAGCGCAGTAGGATCTTAATCTCTCTCAGAGTTCTCTGGCAGTACGTCTGATGCTCAAAAGGACTGATTTTCTTTATAGCAACCCGAACTTTGTTGACATTATCATAGGCAGAACTAGAAGACAATCAATAACATCAGTTATAAGGAATATTAAATTCATTCAATTCAGAAATCAAGAATGCAAATTCAACTGAATATAGGGGCGGTGCAATTGTTTCACATTTATTTTTATCAAATGAAGAGAGGTGACAGCGGCATGTATGTTTTAGTTTGATGAACAGACAAAATACTGTTGTACTGTCACCAGCCTATTTGGCTATCTACAAGTCATTAGCTTTCCCAACTGACTTAAGAGTCTGCTGATTCTTGGGTACCTGAACAAAGAAAGCAGTATTCATCATCTTGATCAGCCTGTGGAACAAACAAGTTCGAGTCTTTTTCTATATGCTGTAATCAAGAAGTTTGAGAGAAAAAGTTCATCTTGAGTTAACCCATTCACTCTGGGGCGCAGAAAAGCCTTCAGAAATCGTCTTTCAAGCAGCAGAATTCCACATCCTATGTCTAACTCCTGCAAGTAATTCCAACTGCCACAACCTTTTAGTCCTCCATCGAGCTACACTGTTGGCACCTCCATGAAGAACAGACATGGAAGAACAAAAGGGATGGAGAATTTGTGAAAACACCTTTCCAAGTTCAATTCCAAAGACAACAGAGTTCGAGAAGAGAAAGAATGTATCAGACTACACACATGAAGAAAACCAAGCAGCAGTACAACAAGGTAATACAGTGATTGTGACCCATATCAAACACACACACTGGCTGCTACATTTACAGTACTGTGATTTCAGAAGTTCAGAACAGCATTCCTAGCTATACCAATAAAGCAGTCTCGGTATTTCTGTTCAAAATGCCTACGCATTTATGAAGAATGTCACAGCCTGAGCCTAGTAAAAAGGCTCAGTAAAACATATATAACTCTCTAAAATTTAGACTCAGGTTATTATTTAGTAAAAATGTTATGAATCCTTATAAGTTTTAGGATGTTTTCTATGGTCTTACTTATATGAATGACAGAGCATCTCATTATAATAACTTATCTTTGTATTAAAAGCATATGGTAATTTAATTAATTAGAATTTAAATGTGTGTATCTATACATACGTATAGACAACACATTAGCAGTTCGTAAGTCCCAAAATGATTCTTGTTCCTTTCAAATTTCTTTTTGCTCACTACTGCATTGTTTGGAAATTGAAAAATAATCAAGCCTACATTTAAACATTTCTGTTAGCCTCAACTATTTAATATAAAAATATAAACATACTAGCTAAACAGGCTTTACATTCCACCAATTTTCTATAATTGAGTCCCAGAACATTCTTTGAAACTCTCTTAATTGGCCTTACTCTGCTGAGATGTCCAGGTATCTGGTGATCAGGTAAAGCAGAATGAAATATGAAAATCCAATTAGAAAAGGAGACCTAAAAGGAATTCAAACGCCTGGCCACGTCAAGGTTCTTCTACCACTAAGCAGATTTATGGTGCAACAAGGTGTATTTGGGACAGTACTGTTACCACTCTATGCAAAAGTGTTTAACATTTCTCACTTTCATTATTAAAAATGACATAGAATTTGTGACGCCAGTAGGATCTTCATACAGCTCATGTATATGTAGTGACATCTTTTTAGCATGATTTTTCCACAGAATCACTTTGACCTGTTTGCATCCGTAGCTCTGGTGTATAACCACAGACAGACTGCACAATTTATTTGCCTCTAGAAACACTGAACTCAAATGCTCCACAGGGTGCTTTGAAATTCCACATGCTAAGCAAGTATTCATTACAGCTGTTGCTATTACATATGTATAGATAACACATTAGCAGTTCATAAGTCCCAAAATAGATAATAACAAAGTGCCATAAGTGGAACTTGGCATAGCCTTCAAAAGCAGTTCATCTACAGTAATTTTCTTAGTTAATCAGTTAATCACCTGCGGTGTTTACAATGTACCAGTAAGGTAAGTCACAAGCAGAAAACAAAACTAGAAATATTTCTGAAGCATGAACAACCTGTATTTGGGAAAGAAATGAGAGAATCCTGTGGGCCATTTTATCGCTATAAACAAACCTCCTACCTCCTCCTTTGTATTGACTTAAGCATATTTTTTTCTCCCACAATGCAGAATCTTACTTCCTTTCAAAGTACTGGACAGCAGCAGCTATGCAGAGCAGAAAAAGGCAAAATGCCAATATTTACCAATTGATGCTGCTTAAATAAAAGCTCCTAATCTCTTACAATATTTGATAAATCTCTAAGTTATTGCTTCTCAAGCAAAGGTTGGTTATTGATGAAAAACATGCATCTTTCCTTGTACAGATTCAATGAACTTGAATCCATCAATTAAATATACCAAGATTTCCTCTCTTGTAGCTGTTTCACTTAAAGTTCTTGAAGCATTTTCTTAGCAAAAGATTTATGCTGTAATTTAAAAAAGGATGGGTAATTTTGCTTTCAGATGGTTCAACTATATAACAGATGATTCAGTGTGGAAAAAAGCTGACTATTTGCAGTAAAGATGCAATCAATTTCCTCTCCAGTGTACATTCTGCATACAGTCATTTTTCTGTTTGTATCAGAAGATCTCACCACACTAATGTAGCTACGCATGCATTGCTGTTACCACTGCAAAGCCTCAGCTAAGGAGAGCAAAACTGAAATACTACCTAGTTGAAACATTAAAAGGGACACTGAATTTATTCCTGTTGTCACACTTCCTGAAATATGAGCTTTTCTGTAACTTGATTAAACGTATCAAAGATTATCTCAATTCCTATGAGCAAGAAGCTAATCATACAAGTAATTAGGTACACTTGCTTATGCATAATATTTTAAATATCATGCATAACACAGGTACACAGGGAATCTGTATTATAAAGTTAACACCATTTCATATTCTCAGTCACAGCCCTCAAAGCAAATACGGCTTTGAGTAAACTCTGTGACCCTTTAAAAAACAGTGCTTTTTCAATGTGACACGTGCTATAGAAAACTATAAAAGCTACATATTAGACTGAACTTCAGCAGAACTGAAGAGTCTTGTGTTCTCTCATGCACATATACTACAATCAGACACCTATTTGGCCTATGAAACCGTATAGCAATATCTATTTCACAACCTAGGAAACACCATAAACTAACAAAATTCGGTCCTTTATAGGTGAGACCGAACCATTTCCCATAGCTTTCCCTGTTCCTCACAATCTCCATCCAACCGCTACCTGCCATCAACACCAGATTTACCCACTGCTCTCCAGAACACTGCTGAAGAAATAGTTGCTCACACACAGTGTCCATTTGTAGTGTTTGCAAATGAAACAACTATAAAAAATGCAAATCCAAACCCTCGATGCATTAACTCGCTGCAGTTAATATAACAGCTTACTTATCACTTAACGCAGGATTCATCTCGCTTAGCCTGAGCTAGAATTAGAGATCTAATTTTACGACTACTAATCACCTGTGCTCCCCCTACAGTTCAAAAAAGAATAGCTCCACATATACATCCCATCCACCACCCAGCGCGTCCTAAATTTAGATTATTTGCATTCTGGAAGTGTTGTCCCAGTGTGCACAGTCTAACCTAGTTGTCTAGACTTTCAGTTTCTACTAAATCTCACAACAACTGTTTATATTTTCACTGAAGCAGTTAACTGGCACTCCTTCTAAAGGCAAAGAACCTTCAATTATCTAGACTTTTTTCCAGAGAAAATAAAAATCTGTAAAGTGGGAATAACAGTTCACGTACTAACAGCTTTTAGAACAATAATTTATAGCTTTTAGTTTCTAATCATTAACCACGTGTACCAATCACCGCACACAGAACTTGCCCTTTAACAGTCGGTGTTATTCACATTATGTTGAATCTAGTTACTGACACTTTAAATATTCAGAAGGAAGGATTTATTTCCACCCCAGTGATGTGCAGCTTCACAAGCTGATGGAACCATTCAGCTCTGAGTGCTATTTATCTGTAATGTGATAAATTTAAATATAGATTTTGCAACTGCCCAACTCTAGTATACACAACATTATTCCTATTTCAAGCTGTGGTTACTATCCTGTGACAACCTGCAATAGCACCATTATTTAGATACTTTTAAGACATCATGTGAAAATCAACACAAGCCCTAGCAGTACAGTTTATCATTCCTAGCAGTACAGTTTATCATTCCTAATATTAAGTATCGTGTAAATATATAATGAAGTTTTGACTAAGTAAATAATCTTGCACAGCTGTACAAAACAAACAAATGAGCATTTATAACCCAAGAAGTTGCACGACACAACTTTTAAACCCAGCGTTTTATCCTTCTATTGCTACGGTACCAACTTCCTTTTTAAAAAGTAGCCCGGTGTGGTGCTGCTTCCAAATGCAATGACCAGAAAGTGCTCTGCGGTATCTGAGCAGCCTACAGAAAACAGCATACTAATTGCTCAGATGAACCTCTGACATGTAGCCCCTCTCCCATTAATTCCTTCTCAAGGAAGGAAAGCTTTTCACCAGACAGATCGGGACAAGTGCCAAAGCTTAGCTCCTTCTACCCACAATGGCTGCTGCATGTTCTTCCATCCATTTCTATTCTTCACATGTTTCATTTCGGAGCAGAACTGGAACAAGTGAGAGCATGCGGCAGCTGCCGGGAGGAAAAGAGCCAGCTCCTGGCAATAGTTACATCCCACAGAGGGCTGTTTCTTCATACAACCATTGAAAAACAACTGCCTACTCTGTCGGCACCCCCATCCTCAGTAGACTCCTCTGCCACACTGCCTGAAGGCTTACCCCATCATGGGATATTCTTCCAACACTTCTAGGATTATTCACCTTATGGCTGTTTTACAGGCTGCTCTCAGCATATGCATACATACACATAAAAATACACAACGCTACCGGCAAACATCCTAACCTAATTACAGCTCTAAATAAAAGACTGATTTGAAGTTTAAAAGGGATGTTTTATCAGTAGCTTTGTGTTGCTGTGGAAACAAGATTCCAAGGGCATATCCAGGGATAAGAATCTTTCTAAAATATTGAATAATTCTGCTTGCAACCAGGAGAGGAAAGGCAAAAATAATTCCCAGCAAACAAGCTGATCTATGAAGATCTTTAATCTTTTCGTTCAGTCTACATTTAGCTCAATTGCAGACATTTCTACAACATGCTGACATTTATCAAGTTACGATGCAAATAGCTTAAACTTATTTTTAAGACTGCTGTAAGAAAAATAACGCAGTAGTACAATATAGTAATAACCAGCAGTACAATAACAGACTGTTCGCTACAATTTTTGGGGGTGGGGGAAGGTGGTGTCATGGGTGCAAATTTGTGGAGGGGACTATTTGGGGTTTTGTTTGTTTGCGTCTGTTTTTGGTTTTTTTTTATAATCAGATATTAACCCTTTCAGGTTCTTCTGAATAATTAGTTTCTGATTCTAGATGATTACAATACAGGGAGCAGCTACAGCATATTACTCTTTTACCAAAGAGAAAAGACTGGAAAAAGGATAAAAGTAGTCAAAGACAGTTTCAGATTTGAGGACATCCAGTAATGTGCCATTTTTATACTGCTGAATATACTTTTTGTCCCCAACTATAACCACCTACGGTTACTAGAAATATTTGTTACTTTGTTAATTTATTCATAATATTTTTGGAGATAAGTAAGTATATTATTCATTAGACCTTTTTTATTAGCGCTAACCTACAGAATCAGCACCTGCTTTTAAAAGGAATATGTGCCTATTCACATTAAGATGTATTTGCCTTGTTTTAGCAGACCTCAGTTTATGAAAAGACAACCCATGTCTCGCTCAGAGTTTTTGTTTTGATTTATTAGCTTTCTCTAGAAGAGGTTCTCAGTAACAGAACATCTCCCAGGCTTCTCAGCTGTGAATTAAGGAAATAAACTATAGAAACAAGGGCATCTTAATACGCTTCTACTTTTGTCCATTAAAGATTTAGTTTTACAGACTAATTCCTACCACGTAGGAAAGTTTGTAGATCCATGAAAATGGAGAGCTACCTAAATATTAGATTCTAAAAAAAACAAAAACAAAAACAAAAAAACCCCACACAACCAACCAACTCAGCCTTGAGGCTCTAGTTGCTTTTCAAGCTACGAAAAGATTATAATAACTTTAAGAACACGAGCACCACATACTTTTTCATCCCACTCTGAGGGACAAAAGTCAAATAAATTGTAATTCAGCACTCTCAAATTACCTATTGGTATGCTACATACACTCCCCATTGATTATTAAAAGACAGCTGTATTATCTTCTCAGTCTTTGGGAAACATGCATAAGGACTAATAGCTTATAATGAAAGAAGAGGCCAAAAAACTTGAATTCAAAATTGCGATACTTCAGAGTAAGCTTAGATACAAAAATTACATACTGAATTGCCAAAAGTGTGAGTGTTTAAGAAATGGACCTCTTACCATTATCCGATTGCTGAATTTTTCACCATTTGTCGAGTGTGTTGGAAAACTACCTCAAGTTATAAATTACAGGATGACCTCAGATTTATCTTAAGTCTTGTTTTTGTCAAGAAAAAGAATATGCACTGTTGTGACATATGGCTGCCCGCAGACACTGAAACTCACTCACAACTTATCCCCATTTTCTTGCATCTCATGCTACAAAAATGGCAGCAGAGGAAGACTGAGCAACAAGAGAACATTAAAATAACTATATAGTAGATGTAATCCAATTTGCAGTAGTATTAATCTGGCCCTATCTGAAAATTCCTAATTGCATGCTATTTGAAAAATATTGGTTTTGTTTTGGTATTGTTTTGGGTTTTTTAAAGCAGTTTTTCATTTGTCAGGATTCTAGTATCAGTGGATAGATTATTGCTTTATCACAAGCCCTCTGCAAAGCAACTGTCATACTTTACAAACTCCTCATGAGTTTATCCATATTCCTAATCCCTTTTTGCCTGTTGCTCATCACCAAATGATCACTGCTATGATTTTGTTTTGTTTTTATTATAGAAGATACCTAAACAAACTATTTTTGTTTGTATTTCTTATAAAGTTATTTTTTTTCCTTTTCCAACAAGGGGGAAAATAAATACCATTTCTAAACCAGCGTCCTTTATTTTATCACAAGTCCATAGCAAGATGCCCAAGTAATCACTGCAGACTGCTCTATCGTGCTTTTAGTTAACCCTGAAGCTTACTGGGTCAAAATGTAATTGCATTACCTTCACCTTTACCACCTACTTTTTCAGCCATCTTTCTCATAACATTCAAAATCAATCCTAACATTAAAGGTTTCTGGCACAATTATGCCAACTCTTCCTTCCCATGACAAAAGTGAATAATTACTCGTAAGTGATTTTACTCTTTGGCAGTTTCTGTTCTACTACAGGTTATTGCCCTTCATGCCACAAACTCTTAAGGCACTTTTGTAACCTCCTATAGGAGATTTGTTTTCATATATCTAATCAAACAATTCTAACAGGTTACACAGGCACAATTTTATTTTTCAGAATTTGAAAAGTAAAATCTGATGGAACCTTCCAAAGCATTACAGTTTTAAACTATTTACTATGCACATAATAATGACTTAATAGTTTAATTCCTTAGATCATTCCTAGTATTTTGAAAAAAAATAGCTAGTCATGCAAAATGGAGTCTGTTAAATAAATTACTTTTGCCAGCTCAGTCAATTCATAATCCCGGGTGTGGCAGAACAGATGATTTGTGTTTTGTTAGCACCTACTAAGCAGAACTATGAAGAGCAGCAATGCTAGAACTACACCTTAACAGGATTAGAAAAATATTAGCTATTTCACCCAAGGTTCTGTATTGTTTGGCTAAAGATGTCATTTAACTTCATGGTGTTTTGATCAATCTTAGTTGTTTGATAAAAATGATCACTTCTCTCAATCTCTTCTAATATGAATTTTTCTTCTTATACCTTTAGCTGTGAAGCACTGTGACTTCAAATCATCATATATGCCCGCTCTACTTTATGCCACTTCTGTTCAAGTTGGCAAAAGCACCCATTGCTTTTGATAAGATATTATAAAACTAAATATCACTATCTTTCTTCTCTCTATATAAACTTAAAGACAATTCCTGTGGGAATCCATTTCAGGGTAAAATTGTAAGAGCTCGACAACATCTGAGACAACCTAAGGGCTCAGTGAATTAAAAGGAGTGGTTGTGGTTCACTCTCCTTTTTGTGCCTGACAACCCTGCCCCTTTCTCACTTTTTTGGTTGGAGCGGTGGCTTTCTTTGTGACAGTTCAGAGAACTGAAGCAGCTCCAAGTCAAAGCAGCTTACGAACAGGAACAGTAAAGGAGCCTTTACCTGCGTATTCCTATTCCCTTCCTGTGTCAGCGCTAGCTCTTACAGGGTTTTGTGTCAGTCACATCAACTTACCACCTTTAAATTTTATTTTATTTTTTATGAAGTATCTTTTCAGCTAAATCAGTTTTCCAACACAGCTAACTCTACAGCTCTGTAAGCACCAGCACAAGAGCGGAGGAAGGAATGACGTGACCTGAGGCACAGAAGGAAAGGCTGCCCCTTTAGAAGCAGCACAGCCTGAGATCAGCACAAGTCAGCCATGGAAACCACAGCTTAAGTGTCTAGGCCCAATTGTCATGAAAGCTAAACCTCCACACATGAGCCGATGAAGTGCTGACTTCCTCCTCCTGTGCTTATGGCTTCTCAAGAGGCAACAAAAAGCCACCGAGAAAGTGACAGCACGTCAGTTACACAACCAATGTTACTCCAGACCCTGGAAACAACCACCGCTGCCACCCTAGCAGCAAAGCAGGCACTATAAACGTGTGTAGGAAATACTTCCCCCTTCCTAGAGAGAGGGGAGAGCACTACCAGAGAGCTGTGAGTGATAACAGTATTAACAAATCCCCCAATGTCGTTTACTCTTTTGTCTAATAAGGTTCTAGTTTGACTTATATCCCAAATACTCCTCCTAAAATCAGCTTTAGAAAAAGGAAAAAACACAAGATCCAGACATTTACTATATTTTTCAGTAATTGGCTTATTTGATTCCACACAATATAAATCTTCAGAAGAGATAGTTCACAGAATTTCACTCCAACAGAAAATAAAGAAAGAAATCACTGAACAAAATCATTGATGCATACTTAGAAGCAGAGATTTTCCTAAACCTGTAGAAACATCAGTGCAAAATGAAAACTATCACAAAGCACTAGAGAAAGCAAGCTCATTGCTACTGTCCACTCTGCCATGGTTAGTTCAGTATTCCACTTGCAAAACGAAACAAAACAAAAACACCAAACCGCTAGCACCCAGTGTGCATCTCACCACTATCAGAAGTTACTTCCCTTCAGTATCAGCTTACACGGCATTTTTTGCATGTTTTTTCCATCTTTTTAAAAAGACATGCCAACAGTAAACCCTAGCCCCTCAATATACTAACAGTTTTGTGTTTTGTTCAGACAGGGTATCAGCATTAAGACATGTTGGCTACTGTAACTAAAAGGAAGATATTTCACAATTATGAAACACTCAGAAAAATCTAATATAAAAGTCAGCCTGAATGTCATTTGAGGTTCTCTGCACCATCCAAATCCCAATAACATTGGGCAAATTCCAGACTTAAGCAGTTTGGGGAGTATTGATTTGCGGTGCTCAAATGACTTCAAGTTTTACTCAGGGCACATCAGCAATATTTGGTGGAGCAAATAGCCTTCCCTACAAACAAGCGAGAAGTAAGGTACTGCAGTGACAGCTGCTAATTTTAAGGAAAACTGCAAAATGAAGTAATTGCATATTATAAACTGTAAGTCTAATTGCAAGTTGCTGGTACTTAAAACATACCCACAACACAGACAAATTACTTTCTACGATGTAACAAAAACTCTCATTTGCATTCTAATCACCACAGAGTATTTCAGTATTTTATGAAAATTCTCTTAAAATACAAAAGAAGAACTTCCAAGAGAAGAGATTTTCCCCTTAATAGAACTTAGGTTGTTGTGATTTTAGGTACAGCTAAACAAGATAGATAGTAAAAACACGTGCACAACTATGCTAAAAACTGGACTGTCATGGAAGATTCTGCCCAAATCTAATAGAACAATATTTCCAGTAAAGCCTTTCTACAAGCCTTGTGTATATACGCACACACAAATCAGTATTTCATCCACCACTGAAAGGCAGCCAGGCCTGGGAAGGCACACAGCAACCTTTAGACAGCTCTTCCTCCAGCCAGCGTGCAGGCAGCCAGGGCACCAGAAGCCTGCCCTGGTGGAAGCCGGGGTGCAGTCCCTTCTGCAGGGAACGCGAGGCTGCCTCTGCTCTAGCTCTCACCCGGCCACCAGAAACCCAGCAGAAAGGGGTGGAGACAGGAATGCTCTCTGAAACAGAAACCAACCTACTGCATGCTGATGGAGTACGAGAAAACTCGTCTTGCCAAAGTATCTACCAATATCTCATCAAATAACCCCATCCGAATTAAAGACATTTATGACTACTTGGATCTTACTAATCTGCCTGGTCAAAGCTGATAATGAAGTAATGCATGTTTGGCTTTTAATGTACCTTGCAAAAAGACGAGTTTGAGAATAGCTTCTTTGTATGTCCAAAAGTTGTAATAAAGCAAAGGAAAATAAGCTCCCTTCTGAAAAGGAGATTCATTCACATCGAAACAACTCTCTTTAATAACTGACCTAACAATTAATAGAATCCAGGTTTGACACAGATAAATCACCTGAAACAAACTACACTGCTGCATTTCACATACACTATTAATTTACCTTACAACACAGTAAAAGAAAAGTTATATTCTAAAATACGCTTATGGCTCCATACACTTCATTTGAGTGATCTGGAAATCAAAATCAAATACAATTGAAATCACTTAATAAAATGTTATGGGGTTTGGGGTTTTTTTCAGATATTATTTGAAAAGTTCTAAAAATACCTCACTTTAAGTGCAAGTAAAAGTATTTTCTAGATTACCAGAACAACATCCAACTTCATGCATTAGCAGCGCCTGCTCACAGTGATGAAGGCTAACCATGGACTGGGCTGCGTTATTAAGTGTGTAGCCAGCAGGTCAAGGAAGGTGATTACTGTTGTGAGGCCACATCTGGAATACTGCGTCCAGTTTTCCTCTCTCCCAGTACTGGAGCAAGTCCAGCAGAAAGCCATTAGGATGTACAAGGGGCTAGAGGACATAACTTAAAAGAAAAAATTGAGGAAACTGGATTTGTATAGGCTAGGAGGGCAAAAAAAAGGGGGTGAGTGGGAGGGTGGAAAGCATCTAATTGCTCTTTGAAGTTACATAAAGGGGGATTACAGAGAAAACTGATCCAGACTCTTCTTGGAGGTAAAAAGTACAAAGGACAAGAGGCAATGATCGCAAGTTGTGGTAATGGAAGCTCTCATGTTTTTAAGGGCAAAAGTTTCATTGGACAATTGGTTTAACACTAGAACCAGAAGCTGCCCAGAGATGTTGTGGAATCTCCATCCCTGGAGATTTGGGAAATACTGAGTGGACAAGTTGAGCAACTCGATCTAATTTTGACATCAGCCCTGCTTTGAGTAGGAGGTTGGACTACATGACCTCAGGAAGTCCCTTTCAACCTACATTATGCTGTGAAATATTCCACAGCAAGATGTCATAAAATATTTTTATTAAATATCAAACTGATCAGTTAATTTCATTTCTAGACCACAGTTGAAAGCTATGACAAAGCATCAACATAAAAAGCATTAAAAAAATTACTACGTTGGCGAAGTATTACTTTTCAACTCAAGTTGAGCTGTACACCTACTCGGTAAGTATTAACTCTTCTGTGGGCTGTAGATCCCCACTCCTAAACAAGGAGCTCACTGAACTAACAGAGCCTGGTGTCCTACAAATACACATTTCTAGTCTCGAGAGTACCAATAAATCTATCTGTGAAACTGGGGCATCTGTTATGTGTCTTTGGGGAGTCTGACTTCTCATATGTGACCTCCTGATGCAGTCTCCTCCTCAGTGGAGCAGCATATAGGATCTCTTCGCTCTAGCAAAATACCTATTTTTAAGAAACTTGCAGAAACTTTCCTTCTTTAAGACTTCTACCATCTGTCAAATTTGGTGGAAGGCAGGGAACAGGTTCAAGAATCATATGTAGGGGTACAGGAGACGGACTGATGCAACCACATACAGATACTGTGAACATATAAGCCTTATTTCCTTAATAAATCATGCTTAAAAAAAATAACACAAGTTATCTCTGTTTCCGTGGGCTGGACCATGCTATGTTAAGAAAATATGTATTTATTTGTAAAATGCAAGTGTCCCTGAGCTGCACTCTTCTACTGTTAAGCCGGTATCTCATTACTTTGGGCAGACAGGAAAAGTCGCTACCTCTCATCTTCCATAAATCTTAAAGACAACTCTGATACAGAGAGCAAGTAGCTGCTGTCCTGTCCCTGGCGCCTGCTGCACAGCTTGCCGACCACCTGCTCATCACAGGGGAGAGCAGGAAAAGCAGCTCTAATTGCTCCTTTCGTGTTTCCATGTCACGTTAAGCAAGTGCTAGAAGTCTGAGTGACTGAAGGGAAACGCTTACCTCGGCCTTCTCCCCAGAGAGAAGAAGCTGATAACTAGCCACCAATTACATTCCCTAATTCTCTACGCTGATCCTTGCACTAAGTAGGGTTGGCTAACTTGTATCAGCTCCCTCTTTTCCTTATCACACAGACCAGAACATGTTAATTACCAGGTATCGACACCCATATCCAACCTGTGCTCCCTAAAAGGGCATAGAAACAGGGACATGAATCTCTATACTTGCTTTATCATTAAAGGCTACTCTCTCCAGATCAATACAATAGTTAACAGAAAAAAAATTATGGGCTGTTTCTGATCCTTGCCAGCAAGTAGTCCACCCCAGATCACCAATCTGACCCTCACAGTGGGATGCAAATGCTACCTTTTTGTGTAACGTTAGACTGTCTTGAAAGAAAATATTACATGGCCATCAATCCCATCAAGCTTTCTATTTTCATCTTTTAATGTAAATATCTACACCTTGCAGATCACTCTATTCCTGGATTTTTTGTGTGTTTCGAGCATCTTCGTGCATATACTTCTCAGATTTCGTTTTAAATCATCCAACCTCTAAAAGTAGGGCTCTTCCTTGAGACAGTAGAAAGGAGCAGAACTTTGAAAAAACTACTGCCAAATGTTTCAAATGTTCTTTTCAGTATTACTTTAACATTCATCTATTGACTACCTTAACTTCTAATATCACTCTTCTACAGCACATCAGTAACACAAAGACATCTTTGTAACAACCCAGTCAAATTCAGGCCAAGAAATGCAAGAGTTGAGCTTCAAGACTGTTTTCTTCCAACTGCATTCATGTTTATTATTTATATGCAGTTATTTGCAGCAGTGATAATACTTCACATTCACATAAGCCTGATGACAAAAAGGACTTCCAAAAACCAGAATATAAACCAGAACATCCCTATCACATTCCTATTCACCATTTCTTTCCAAAAAGATGACTTATTTTAAACTGTCAAATGATCATCCTTGCCAAATTACCACTGACCAACTGGATGAAGAACAATTCACACTGGAAATTTAAAGCTCAACACAATCATATTTTTATCGCTGTTTCACTGTGTTTAAAGTACGGCCTGTTAACAGTTTGATTTTGGGTTTTTTGCAAAAGAAGGGGGAAAAAAAACAGCTAACCCACACATTTGGGAAGGAGGAGACCATCTCAAAAACCTTTCACACTTTATTGTTTCTGAAAGGTAGTTCTGAAACTTCAGACTTGGTCTCAAAGTCAGTCCCAGCTGACTCTGAGGTTGATAACCCCCTATTACTGAAAGAAAGGGAAAGTCACATAAAGAACTTCACACCAAAATCCCTCAAAACAACTCTTGAGCAAAAAAGAAGGGGAAGGAAAAAAAAAAAACACCCAACACACACACACACCCCATTTGCATGTATTTGGATAAATTAATTCAGAGTAATGAACATGACTGTATGACTAAATTGCTCAAAGAATGTCCTGCAGTCCTAGAAAGTGCTGAGGATTTTGTTGCACTGTGGTCATCCCCTAGTTTTACATGCAGAAATGCTGAAAACAAAAAATAGGTTAGAAAGGGATGCTGACATGGATATTCACTTATTAACCACTTCACCCCCAGCAACAAAATTTCTGAGTAAGATGCAAGCGTGTATCAAAGGATGAACATTTTTGGTGGAGTTTAACTGGAGGACGTTAAGACGGGAGTTTGCCTGATAACATGCCTTTTCTGCTTACGAAGCTGAGAAAGTGCAACCACAACACAGCAGCAAATATACTGCTCTATTAAGTTTATTTTTACTCAAAACCCAATTATGTTAAAAATGACTGCACTAGGGAAAATAGTTAAAAGCCTTTAAGGGTTTTCAAATCCAGATGAGAGAACATTCGCGTACAGTCTATTCAGTCAACATCTTCCTCTATTTCCTGTGCTGTTATTTTATGTTGTGATCAATACTTCTCAAACATTATTCCCTCTGCTGCAAAATTAAAATGGAAGACTGACCGTAACAGCACTATCCTAAGAATACTTCATCTGCCCTTTTATTCAGTAATATAATTAAAAGAATTTTATTGTTTTCAACTCCATAATCCAGAAATATAAGAATTAGGAAAAACAAGGAAAAGAGTGAAGGATTTTAAGAGGTAAGTCACTTGTTCTCCATACAACAAGACTTATGGTACAACGCACTTGCAAAGTAACCAGCATCTCCCAAGTCATACACATTAGCTGTGGGTCTAAAACAAAACCATCAGAGCCTGCTCTGCTTTGCTTCATTAAAGGGTACAAATTTAAATGGATTTTGCAGTTGCGGGAAACGTCTCCATCTGCACACTCATAGCTTGCCCTCTACCCCGCCCCCCAAGGGAGAAGCTTCTGCAGATCCTCACTGCATTAGCAATCAAAGCAAGACAAGAAACACGTAGTATTAAACTGCATAACCTATACCTCCCGTTGATTGATAAGTAACCTTATTTAATCATAAGAGCTTGTATGTTAGGCACTACAAAACATTACAGTTACTATGGCATTTAACTACAAGAAGTGCATCCAACACTTTCCTTATCAAGAATACAATATAAACTGAGACTTTGTTCCCTGTCATTTCACACCCAAGGCAGAAGAGCAATAATTAAGAGCACAACATACCAAATTTAGTATTTGACATTAATAATTTTAGAGTAGAAAACACAGGAGCCAAGTACATATTTCAACTGAACTGGAGATTTGGATTTTTTTGTTAGTAATGTTGCATAGCAATCATAGCAGACACAATGTATTAGAATAAGTTTTTAAATAAAAGATTACCTTATACAGTTTGGAAGGGGAAACAGTTTCAGTACAGAACTGAACCATAACATAACATTTGTAGGGGCAGAAAGTGGCCTCGTTTCCCCCATGTCTGCTCACTAGCACAGTGATGCCAAAAAAGGGCATCAACTGCCATCATACTGCTTCTTGTAATCTCTGATCTGTGGTGAAATATTTTAGCTTTAACACATTGTCTGTTAAACACACTTTTAACACCCCGTTGATATGAACCTGACTATACACAGCATACATCTTGGAAGTACTATTCCCAAGTACCTTCCTAAATCAGACTGCAAGCGTAAACCAGTGCAGTTAGTACCGAGATTATCTGCACTAGTTTACTTGCCCTCGCTCAGGTGATAAAGTACACCGTGATAAAATACAGCTTGTACCATAAGCTACATTAGCAAGTTTTGGACTGGATATATTATTGTAGTGTTAGAAATCACAGCAATAACAAGGATATTTTTACAACGTAAACAGGATTTCTGATTTACATTTTGAAGGTTCTTCCCACAGCAAAAGAAGTGAAGGCTGCAACTCAAAACTTTGTGAGAGAGGCTCATCTCCCAGCTAAGTTCAGGCCTAGATGAAAGCTTCCACCCTGAAATACAGGATGACTTCATCTTAACAGGCCAGCACAATTCAATTACTATATGCAAAAACCTGTAGCTATAAAAATCTGTAACATACAGCTGAAGGCTGTGAAGAGCCTTCACTGAGAAGTTTACAAAAGATTAAGCATTGGAGAGAGAAATTAACGCCGATAAAGCTTTCATGAAGTCATAGCCTGTAAACCTCATTTAGTACCTCTGGTCAAAAAACATGCTGAAGAAACAGAAGCAGTGTTGGAAGAAAGTTGACAAAATGATAACAAAAAAAGTTTTGCATCTGCACCCCTTAAATTATTTGAGAAGTAATTTTTTTTTTTAACCTGTTTTACTAATATAAAACAGAGTAAGAAATCCTAAGTAAGGTCACTGAGCATGCCAGATTTAGAACCCAGTCACTAGATATACCATCAGAGAGCATCATCCCAACCCATTTAGATCGCTAAAAAAACCCATCTCATGCTCTCAATCCGGTTAGTTTACATTTTCAGTATTTTGTAGTTCATTCACCTCCCTCTTTAAGGCCGATATTAACCAAATCAAACACACACGATCGCTTTTTAGTAAGACTTAGTACAAGGCTTCATGATACAAAATAACCAAGAGCTAGAACGGCTGAGAACTTTCACCTGTATACATGTTCATTTTGACCCCAATCTGGCAGGCTATGCAGCACAGACAGCACGTCCTAAGAAAAGCCAGGTAGGGGCAGCAATTCGTATGCAGAGATTCACTTTTTTTATCAACTGTGACCTCGGGGACATGCAGCCAGGTGAGCCTTCGCACGGGCACAAAGAGAAACGCGGAGCTGCTAGCAGGATTTTACGACCTTTTCCCCTTTTTGAACGTCTGCAATCACACTACAGAGGCGGCGAAAATAGAGCAACCGACTCTAGAGGCAGGGACAAAAAATATTCAAGAAAATAAAAGCACGACTGAAAGGAAACGAGACGTTCAGCTGCACCCATCGATGGAGGAATT
>NW_008825429.1:797093-834415 GCF_000699105.1 Pygoscelis adeliae
GGAAAAGAAAGGGCCGCTGTGGTGTCGGAGGCGTTGGTCTGAGACCCGGGAGGCCTGCGCGCTGTCCTTGGCTGCGCTGCAGCCTTCTGATGTCATGCAGCACAAGGGTACTGTCCGCAAAAGCTGAATTACTGTCATAAGGGCAAGTTTATTTCTGACATTTCCTAACTGCAGCGCGTAGTTTTGCAACCTCGAGTTAGCATATTGTTTTTACATAGAATTACATTTTCCTGTTAGTTGTTTCCCATATAAATGTAAATAAACTCAAGGCTTTGAATAGGAGGTGAAAATGGAGTTGATGATGGTTATTATCGTGCCATGGTTGCTGCTTGCAACAGTGTCTTACCTTTCCTGTTGTCCTGCAAGGCTCAGTTTTCCTAAAAGAGGTTTTGCTTGATCTGGGAGTTTGCAGAAGTTATGCACAAGGATCTTAACACCAATCCTGATTTTTTTTCTGCAGTTCTCTAATGATCTTGACAAAAAGTATTAACCCCGATCTGAAATCCTACTGCTGCTTGCTTTAACTACTATTGCCACAGCTGCTTGAGATGTGCTGTATCTTCTGTTCCTTTGAAAATTCGTCCAAATACATATCTTTATGCATCTTAGCATGCCTGTGTCTCCACGTTTATACCCATCCCGGTCTGTCAGAAGACTCCAGTGTGGAATCATCCGATCACCCCTTGACTATAAAGCTTTTTTCTTCTAAGTAGTTATTAAATTTGCATTCCTGTTTAACAGTGCTCAGCCAGAAGCTGTTACATGACAATCCGTTGCCCTCAGGTTCTCTCTACTTTGCTCTCTTCTTTCTTTCAACATTTCTCTCTCGGCTCTGCTCTCTCTATTGACATTTTTACCATTGACGTCTCTGCTGACAATCCTGCTGCTTCATGTCTGTCTTTGCCTTGAAGGCGTCCCTGCCAATGTACTCTCTGTCCTCCTTCTCCCAGCTGCCCACAGGGTCATTTCTGGCATCCCATCTTCTGTCACTACTTGCTGCAAACCAGCTTCCTTTGCCATCGACTGAACAATTGCAATTTTCTGTAGCTGCTTCCAAATGCTGTACAATCTCCTGATTACAACTTAACATCCCCCAAAGCATTGGGCTTGCTGTTTGACCAGAAGTCAAGAGTTTCTGGTTTCGGTTGCGCAGCCAGTTAGCCAAACTGCAGCATGAGGACTCTCCTTTGACGCAGACCTACCCAGCAGGGTCTGGGCTTCAGATGCAGCCCCAGCCTACTTTGATGGAGTGAAAGCTGTCATGGATGACCAACATAACCTAATAAACTCCTCTCTGTATTTAACAGACATTCAACTGTACAGCTTCGTTTTTTATGTATTTGAGTGGGATAATGCTTCTGATGTATTTAGTTTTACCTGTATATTGCTTTCCTTTCCACTTCTGCACTTTAAAAACACAGCATTATTTTTCTCAGAAATTTTAGACAACAGTAAATGTGAGTAAATGTTTAAATTTTCTGAAACCAAGTAAAGTATTAGTTAAAAGGTTCTCTTAACTCTAAAAATGAAATTATGCTTACAGTTCTGATTACATACATAAATAAATCTGTTATCAGCAAATGCAAAACAAATGATTACAGAGAATCTAGCTTAAACACAACCTGTCATAGCAAATTTAATTAAAAACTGGTGTGCATCTAGATTATTTTCTACCTTCACCAGGATGTGTCTGATCAAAAAGGAAACCAACCAGGCAGACGACGAAATTGTGGAAAGACTGTCAGCTCCGTTGAGTGCTGTGTTCAAATACATGTCTAATCCAGTTAAACCCAAATTAGCGGTCAAAAGGCTATGGCATGCTTTCCCAACAGTTTCTCCTGTGACAGAACTTGGTGCATATATTTCAATGAAGCACTACAGTTACTGAGATAGGCAGACCAGACAGAAGTGTTATCAATTGCTTTTCAGCCTATTTAAATACACTGCCAATACCTGCACTTAATGTTGGGTCTTTTACCTTAACAAGGTGACAGTAAAGCCTCAATTCTCGAAAGAATGTACATGTGTTTTAAGAAAATTATTAGCTCCATGATCAAAATAAAGGGTTATGTTGGGGGAGAAGAGGTGATACTTACTAAAAAATTATAGCAGATAATGAAAAGCAGGAGGAAAAAACACCCTTTTATTTCAAACAGAAATAAAAGCACTGCTAAGAAGAGTTTGTCCAAACAGAAACGCAGTATCTTCAGTTTGGAAGCTATATTAGGAAACAGCTAAGCCACACAATCAGTCAGTTTAAATATGCCATGGTTTGGACTATCTCCATCTTCATATCAAGTTCGGGAGTCACATGGATGAGTTCATCCTACAATCAGGGTCTAGAAATTCTCTGTACTGTTACACGTATCTACTTTAACTGTTAACTTCGTGTTCTGTAAATAGGTCTCTGGAAAAGTAAATGTCGTACTACGAAAGGCCCTACGAGTCCTGGAAACAGCATGATCAGGTTTAGGCAAAGGACAAACACTATGTAGCTGCCCTACAGTGCCCCTCTTTATTGGGGGTGGGAGGGATTTCAAATTTTTGTGCTAATTTAAAAATAAAGCTACATCTCCTCAAATCATCATCATTGTATTAGTTGTATTATTTGCATGGGGACTTTGAAGACATAGCTTTCTTGGTAGCTGCTGTAGGAGTATGGCATTTGCTTTCAGAGTTACCTCAGCATGACCCTGAACCTCCCCATCATCCCACCAAAATGCAGGCATTAAGTATATAAAACAATTTTCCCAGCATTATTTAAAAAGACCTCAAGCCTCTGTGCGGGGGTGACGAGAGGGAGAAATAAGACGTGTAAGATGTTTTATAAAGATATATTTTAACTTCTAAGGCACTCAGGAACCATGGTGATGAATGTGACACAAACTTAAATTGCTTAGATATGAGCTCTGATCCACAGGGAACTATCCTAAGATTCATAAAGAGCATCAGATGCTAATAACTTCTAGTCAGTACCTACCTGGGTTTGATTTAACTGGTGACATATAGCTGAAATCACTTGAGACTAATCTTCATTTAAATGTCGACCACTGCTTTGACAGTGTAAAGTGACCTCAGCGAAAATGAGGATCTCGCTGTAATCTTACACTGTTGGGAAGTTAAAAACAGTCTTTCACCCAAATTGCTGGGCAACTGATGCCTAAACAAATTTACTTTCCCCCCCCCAGTATTTCCTTTTTTCCACCATTCAGAGTTCTGACTGACTTTGCATGAAGCTTACGGAGGCTTATACACCATGGAATTAAAACTAGTAAACAGATTGCTATGTTTGTTTTGTGCATGCCAAGGGGAGCACAAAAGATTATTAATTGCAGAACTATACTGTCAGTAACAACCTTGATCTTGCACTGGGTTATCATTCTGTCACTCTCAGAATCTGTCACTGTTGTAGGAGATGTCTTGTATTATCGATCATGTTCTTGTTAGGCTTGCTGTTCACAAATATGATTTGAAAACACAGTTGCAATTTCAAGTCATTTTTATGTTCCTTAGTTTTGTACAACTAGTTTACAATTATACTTCAATATTTTAAAAGGGATCCATTTTACAGCAACCTTAAAAGCTTATAATTCTAGCAATTTTAATTAATATACTGACATTTTGTTGCTGTCTATATAAAATTAAGTTGCTTTTATTTTTCAACTGCAGTAGCAGCAGTATCCAGGCACTGTCCTGCACTTCAGTAATGGAAATTTCCCAGCCTCAAAGCACACTCTGTCTCAGTCAGCTGCAATAAAACTGAGTGATTTCAATATTGTTGTGTGCTTTACTTGTCCTCGGTTATCTGGAGCGTGTATCTTTTGAAAACCAGCTACTCCTCATGAGCTTGCTTCATCTTGCCCAAGACTTAAAATTCAGTAAACAAGCTATGGATGATAAGAGAATCGAACTACCAGATAAAAAGTTATTTTACAGGACTGATAAAAAACCCATATGTGTAGTCAATATTTATACAGAATGTTACAGTGACTTGTGAGGATGCCACTGAAGTCCCAGTATATGACCATTGTTTTCTTGTGCCAAAGCTTTATGCACTGGAAGGCTGTTAAGTTTTTACAAAAAGATTTAGCTAGTGTATAGTATCAGTCTCTTGATCACTGTATTTCTGATACCATTGATTGCTAGGAAAAGACAAGAAAATAGAAAAAAGGAGGTAAGTTTATTACAAAACCTCACAAGTCTAATGATTTACAAATACTAAAATATGCAGTCTGTTTCCCCCACTTGTTCTTGGTTCAGCTGTAGACAGGACAAGTGATGCCTCCAACAGAGGCAGAAGTCAAAGAAAAAAAACCAGGATTATTAGGGGTTTATGTTGTCCAGAAACTGCAGTAACTCTGTTTTTAATACTTCTCATAGCTAAAAATTTAGGGAGCATTTGTGATGAAGAGGTTGGCTGATGTGAGGGCAGAGGAGAAAGGATGATGAAGGAAAGAATAAAAGAGAAGGGGGGGGGGGGGAGAACGTAAAATAAAAGTAAGACGAATAGGTAGTGGGAATGAGCTATGGGAATAGAAGTGTTATAGTTGGAGAGGTGATATCCAGACCCCCCGCATCTGGCTTTGTGCAAGTGAAGCACTTGGCAGACACACGAGCCCTTCATGGGGAACCAGTTTGGGGAATGGTGCCAGACCTTCTAAAAAGAGCTTACCCGGACTTGCTTTCATATGACATTGTCAGCTGCGGTGATGTTCATCACAAATAAACATGTAGCTAATGATTTTGTGATGGCACAGGTATACTTCCTAGTTGTCTCCTGTTATTTTTATATATACATATATATATGCTGACACTGAATGACAGAACCACAGAAGAGGCACCGCCAGATTTATGGCTGAGACACTTCAAGCACCTGCAGGGAAATCTTCATCTTTGCTCTCTAAGCTGCACCTGTGCTGTGGGAGGGAAGGGAAGGTTATCAGTCTCTTCTCCTCGCACATTGTTCAATCCACTGACCTGAGAGCCCAAAGAGTCTGTACTGCATTTTTTTAATAGATATTATATAAATTACAGGCATCTGTTTCTACGGTCTGAAATTGATGAATCATCATTCATTTTTAAAACAACCATTTCTTTTGCAATTTTGCATATCTATAGTAGATAAGAGCTGTGCAGATGAGAGAGATTTCCTGAAGGAAGTGGTGTCACAGTATTTTGAAAAAAGAGCCAAGCAGTTGGAATCTGTGTTGCGTTACAGGGGTAATGCAATACCTCTGAGCGCTTCCTGTTTATCATGAGAGATACAGTTTTCTCCACATCATAAAACTTTCAAGCATTTGTTAATAAACACTCCTAGAGAAAAAATAATATCCAAATATACAACCCCCTGTGGCATCTATCATCATAAACAGAAGAAGGTTTTCATTATATATATCAGGGGACTATTTGTGTGAGAGAAGCAGATTTTGAAGGCCCCATCCACCTCCTGCTGAAAAAAAAAATGTTGCATCTCTCATTAGGTCACTGGACCCCTGGCATATGATTTTTCTTATATGTAAATATTCAAGATGTTTGAATGAGCAAATGTAATTTTTACTATCAGCATTTGTCATTTTTGTAAACAATGTGGGTATACAGAGAACAAACATCTGCAGAATTACAGCACAGAGCCTTATATGAAAATGGCAGAAGTAAGATTTGCTTCTAACAACAATAATCTGCAAGTGCTGAGGTACCTAATCAAATACACAAATTGTGCAGATGTTCCGAGCAATGCTGTCTCGCTGTGTGGCCTTTCTCACTTGACAGCTTTGTTGTCTCAATTAATTCTGGATAAATTAACCTAGCCTGAAAACGTAGAGCTGGGGAGCAGAAGGATGCAGATTTTTCAACACCAGCAACCTTGATAGTGCAATTTGCACCCCCAGCAGGTAAGATCTTTGGCAAGGAAATGCAAATTATTGAGCCTGATTCAGGATGTTCTTGTGATCATGGCTAGGACTTGGTCTGCAGCTGACAGGCGCACAGGGTGGGGATCAGGGAGGAAATTCAAGGTTTCTGCCAATTCTATCGGGAATAAGCATTTTGATAGGTAACTGTACAACAGCAATGCAAAGACAGGCCTTGAGTTTCATAGAGCTTCACCACTGAGGGAGGCTCGCTAAGTTCAGAGCAAACTATAAGGCTTATCTGTTTGTTCAAGCTTTCAGGGACAAATGGGAAGATCTGAACCACAGTTCCGTGTGGTAACCCTGCTGCACAGAATATCAAGATGGGAAACGACTGTATACAATTCTTACTTCTTTAAATGGCTATAACATTTTAAACTCTGCCACATAGACTGTTATCAGTTAGACCAGGGGAAAGATTGAACTTCAGAAAGATGTTCCCTCCAGCCACCAGCACGAGATCTAGCTAAATTAGTAATTAAGACATTCGTAGCTTTTTGGATTTTGAAAATTTTAACAACGTTAAAATTACCTGGCTCACATTATGGTTGTCTTACCTGGCACATGGTGGTTATTACTCCAGATGTGCAGAGCCTAATGATAAGAAATGCCTTTTTTAACTGCAATACATCCATTGTAATCAAGCACTACTTTTATCTTACTGCATTACTGAGTCTCTGGGTTTTGTACAAGTGACACAAAATTGTTGTGAGGATCTATCAGCGTCCTGCATCTCAACTAACCTTTCAATATGATGTCTCATTTCCCACTGATGTTAACAGAGCCAGGCTGAATCCCTGCCCTGGAAATCCCCGAGAGAAAGACCAACAGCAATGAAAAGAATTCTTGACTGTTACAATAAAGGCTGCTAAAACAAACAAACAAACAAACAAACAAAAATTACTAATAGAGAACACTGCTCTTTTTAAAGGATATGGCAAAATATCTGTAGGATGATTCTCTGCATCCAATTTTACAGGTGCCATTAATGGCAGTAGGGTAAGATGAAGTGATTATGCTCTGCCAAACAGTAAGTGTGGGAGAGCAGACAGCAGATGTCCAGCCACTTAGGCCTATGCTTTGTGCACCAGACCGTGGTATGGAAATGTATGTGGATATTTAATTGTTTTTCAACTACAAGTTGCCTGGATTTATGAGTCTGGGAAGTGCATATGCTGCAGTGAGAAATTAGTGTTTATTAGCACAGTAGCTGTGCCGGCCTTTCCCGCAGAGAGGCAAAGTACCTCCGTCTATAGAAAATGGCTTGAAAGGGGGCAGCGTACCACTCTCGTGTCCCATTTACCTTTGTGAAGTGCAGCTGGATGAATGCCAATATACAGATACATTTCCATCATGAACTCTGAACAGCTTTTACTGCTGCTTGTCACAGATAATAAAAATGCAGCAGCTGTCCTCTTATCAAATCCCAATTTCATAGAATCACAGAATGGTTTGGGTTGGAACAGACCTTTAAAGGGCATCTAGTCCAACACCCCTGCAATGAGCAAGGACATCTTCCACTAGATCAGGTTGCTCAGAGCCCCGTCCAACCTGACCTTGAATGTTTCCAGGGATGGGGCATCCACCACCTCTCTGGGCAACCTGTGCCAGTGTTTCACCACTCTCAGCGTAAAAAATTTCTTCTTTATATCTAGTCTGAATTCACCCTCTTTTAGTTTAAAACGATTACCCCTTGTCCTGTCACAACAGGCCCTGCTAAAAAGTTTGTCCCCATCTTTCTTATAAGCCTCCTTTAAGTATTGAAAGGCTGCAATAAGGTCTCCCCGAAGACTTCTCTCCAGGCTGAATAACCCCAACTCCCTCAGCCTTTCTTCACAGGAGAAGTGTTCCATCCTCCTGATAATTTTTGTGACCCTCCTCTGGACCCGCTCCAACAGGTCCATGTCTTTCCTGTGCTGATGACTCCACTGCTGGACACAGTACTCCAGGTGGGGTCTCACGAGAGTAGTGGGGTCTCACGAGAGTAGAGTAGAGTAGAGCGGGAGAATCACTTCCCTTGACCTGCTGGCCACGCTGCTTGTGATGCAGCCCAGGATGCGGTTGGCCTTCTGGGCTGCAAGCGCGCATTGCTGGCTCATGTCCAGCTTTTCATTTTTTCAATTTCAATAGCAGGACTCCTCCTTCAGGGACAGCTACATGGATACACAAGAATAAACCCTTTAAGATTAAGAAGATGGGATCATTGCTCTCTATTCAAGCATTTTTCTGGTGCTTGCTGCAGCAACCTTCTGTAGTCACTCTGAACACGTCGTCTTTCCTCCTTGGTTCCTCTTCCACTACTCTTACCCATGACAACATCCTCCTGGGCTCCTGCAGTCCCCATTCATTACCTTCTCTGCCATGTGGATCGCCCCCCTTCACCTATCCAGTCAGCCTCCCTGATCAGGCTGTGTTCATCTCATGCCCTTTTGAAGAAAGCATCACCTAGGAGGTGAAGTGAGAGGTTAGGCATAAAATAGCAGCGAGGCGTCCCCCAGCACACCCCAAATCTGCAGCAAAAATCTGACGTCTGTACTTCTCCCACTCATTGCAGTTACAGTCTCCATTCTCACATTGTCCAACTCTCCTCCTTTCCTGGGCTGGTATATTTTTTGGTGAATTCATTTTCTTACAGTTTATTGAGCTGCATGAGCTCATCCAAGGGCCTGAGAAGCACCTGACCTGTACAAAGAAAGCAGCAGGGCTGGGAGCAGAAGTGTCCTTTTTGATACCAGCAGTCCATTAGATTTGGCTCAGCTGCCACGTGATATTGCTCCCTAAGTCTAGTTTCATCTGTGAAACAGGGAGGTTTGACTACACTACTGAGAAGTCTTCAGACACTTCTTTTGCCTTTGCCATCCTTTTCCACACTTTCTTCTCTTCTGGAAAAATGCAGGAAAAAACAATTGTGAGGGAAGTGTTATAGTTACTTCCTTACCACCTCCTTTCTGCTCATCCTCTTCCTCTCCTGTTTCTGCCATTTACCCCTCCCCAAATCTTTCTGCTTTAATTCTCCATGCTCCTGGTGACCTTGTCCTACCATCTCACAAGCAGCTGTTGACCTCTAGAAAGGCACTCCTGATCCAGGATCTTTTTCCTTGCAAACACACTGCACAAGCAAGACAGACAAACGCAGGCCTCCTTTCTCAGGACAAGTGTTCAAAAAAAAAAAAAAAGTATTACACAATCCACAAGACATGCGCATTACTCACCAAAACAATCATGGGTATCCTATTTCTGCAGCCCTGCCTCTCAGTGCTTGTTTCTTTCCAGTATCGTACCATCGTACTGAAGCCAGGACCCAATAACAACTGCGTATGTATAAACCTAAAGCCTGCATTGGAGGGGAATTTTTTGTACAGCTATAGTAATGATCAGAGGCAGTCCTACTGTGAAGGATGGAAGCGTCTTGCTGTGTTTGTTTTGTGACGTGGTCTGATCATTTATACTGTTGAATTAATAAAAATAACAAGATAGAAGCTTTCCAAATGGAATCCATTGCTAACTGTCATTTATTGCTCTATTCTTAATCCATATACATTAGGAAGTGCGCATTATCTGATAAATCAAGATATAAGAAACAAATAAATGCCTTTATATTGTAAGAAAAAAAACCCCTTTCTAGAAATACTGTACAAACATTCACATCCTCTGTCTTTTATAAAAGGCAGGCTGTGTCTTATTATCTCCAAGGAAAAAGTAAACAAATGTAATTTAATCAGTTCTGTCTTTCGTTGATTTGCATCAGCAAGAATAAAAGACAAAGGCAGAATGGAAGACAGCAGCTTTGTGCTAAAAGTTTGAATGCACAAAATACTTCTTTCTCCAGCTGTCAAACATTAAAAAACGCTATGCATACCAGTAATAATAAAAGTGTCAAACAATTGACCACAATGGGAATCACAATGCTTCATTAAAAGCTCTAAAGCAGAGCAGAAAACCTTCCAGCCATTTGTTAAACAGAACTAAATGCTAAGATACTTTCAAAAACTGTCAGAAGATGCTTTCATCTAGTCTAGTCAGTCAGATAAATATCTCCTTGCTTATTTCAGCCCAGTCTTGGAGCTCGCACCAATTCAGCAGTAACAGCTGTATGTGCCATTTGCTTTCCTGAGACTGGGGCACCTCTCAGTAAAACAGAAAAGGTTAATGTCCTTTCCAGTGATCAGGCCTTCATTCCATGTGGTGCAGGGATATAATCAGTGATTTTGTATTTACATATGTAATTATGTATTATTTGGAGAACCTAACCTATTTGTTCAGCTGACAGGCGATGTTGTGATAAGGAATTTCAGCAGACAGGATATTTATAGACCCTTTATCTCTACGTACAATCAGAACTAAAATGTCAAACAATACCCCGAATGAAGGGTTGTTTCAGTTCAACTTTTCTCCATTGTTGCTTTTCCCTTTTTTTCCCTCCCTCTGTCTGGTTACTGCCTAAAACTTGGCAGTGAGGAAAAAAAAGGGAATGTGACTCACACTGACAGCTTCATTTGCTGTAAAAGACCTCAGTAATTGCTCTAACCCACTTACAGGAAAGCTACCCCTCCTCTTTCTCTCTTCCTCCACCCTTAGATAGACAGAGGCCATGTTTGTAACAGGAGCAGCCTGGCTGATCTCAGAGGTCATGCTATCGCTTATGAAGTAACCAGGACTCTTTCTTTTCACTTTTCTTCTTCTGGATTCAAGTTAACCCCTCACAAGAACTTAAAGCAACTTCAGTTTAAGGGGTTGCTTCCTGCCACGGATTTCTCATGAACCTAATAGCCAGGGTTTCCAAAGGACTTGCGGCTCAAACGCAGCAGGGTTGAAGTGGCTGCTCCCACGACATGGCACCAGCCTGGCAGCCAGCACCACAGCTCCAGGATAAAGCTACCGAGCAGTCAAACAATTGTCGCCTTTTCCTTTTCTTATGGGGGGCAGGGGACGGTAAATAGGAACAGGAGAATCAGCACAGATGCCTATGCAGCACTCTACCAAAATATATTTTCATTTTTAATTACATAATCAACATAATGAGAGTGGCATTCGTAGTGAGGGGGCGGAACAGATGGCAAAGACTTAGTTTTCAGCAAGACATTAGTTAACAACAACTCTGGTTTCTGCTAGAAAAGGGGGTTTGTTCTGCTCTAGCAGGGTTAAGACGGGTACTTACTACATAGGACAAAACTCAGTTTCCAAACACAGAATTGTGATCTTTATCTTTTTTTCTCCCCTACGTCCCTGTTGAAGTTTCCAGGATACTCTCTAAAACACAGCAACATCCTACATGCAAAGCCTTATTAAAAACCAACACAAGTCTGGGTCCTAGCAGTAGCTTGGGATTCTCCTTGCAAAACTTTTGAATGCTCTGTGGACATATAAATACAAAGAGGAAAGGGAAAGGGAAGTAGAGTTGGTATGATTAAGTGAGAGAGCTTTGTGCAACTTAAACTGCAGGTGAGGCTTATGTAATATACAGCAGCTTCACAGAGATATGGTTAAAGTTAAAGCGTTCTTAGATGCTCTACATGAAGTTCTCTCTCCTCTTTGTTCCACACACTCGGACTTAACATCTTCAGCACACTGATGCAGCTGAGTTGGAAAGAGCTATCCCAAGGGGGACTGAAGCAGAAAGTAGCTATGAAAGATATTTATTAAAACCACAGGCAGAGAAATACATCACCCAGACACAATGAATATGGAAATAGCACATGCAGCCAAAAAGTCTATCCTCTATTTTTCGTCTCATAAGCTGGCTGGACAGCCAGGCACACTGAACAGCCCACAAACCCCCAGCTCTTCCCTCCCTGTGCTGCCAGGTGACGTGAGATTTCTTTTTCCTGCTTTGCATTCACCATCAGAGGCTCTCCAGAGTCACACGCTCAAGTCCTGCAGGGGCCTGTGGGCCACATTCCTCCGGGGATTACATCCATCCCCAGCAGGAGAGAGGGAAGAGATGCAGGCCCAAAGGACTGGCAAGCAGTGGGGAGGGAGGAGCTGGGGGGAGGGAGAGGAAGGAGCTATGCTGTAGAGAACATCAAGATGAACATAGGCAGGAGCCAGAGGACAGTACTTCAGGAAAGGGAGACGGGAAGCAGTCATATACTATAACAATATTACATAAAATAGGGCAACAGGGCATCTAGATTCATCTGCTGTGGAGCTTGGAAATGAACGTCTCACTACTTATCCCTGTGCTGCCAGCAAATATCTAACAGCTGACAAGAAACGTCTCTTCCCATTCTAGTGACATGCACATCTAGAAAGGATGCTTTTCCATTACTCCCACTTACTCCCTGCAGGCAGTAGATGGTTGTGAGTCTATGCCCTAAGCTGAAAATTACGCCCCTACCCACTACCCAGGGGGAGTGAATGATATGATAGCAGATGATTTTTTATTTTCTTTTAATGTGTGTGTTAAAAACATAGTTGGGATGGAGTTAAAAATTACATTATAAGAATACTGCGGTTATGAAGTCCAACACTAAAAAAGTAGTATATGCCTGAACTAAGAATGTCTGTTCCACCTTTCAGCAGCTACTTGAATTCAAAATATCAGGTCAGGCCCCCATGCCATATTGCTCTCAGCCATAAGAAAGTGCATCCTGACATCATTATACCGAGCATAACTAACCTGCAGAAGTGCACACAACTTGGGCCTCCATCAGTTCATGTTGTGTTAATCCAGAAATGGGCCACAGAGAGGAACTCAGTAACTTGCATACATCAGATGGCAGAGATTCTTTGCAGGATGATTTTTAGGAGAAGTGCCAGATATCACCAAAACCGTGCTTAGGAGGTGCAAAGTAGTGGAAAGAAAAGAACACAAAAAAATTATATTCTGCTTAGCTTGTCCTCCTTTCACAGGGGTTAAGAGGGAAATGTGAGAATCAACAGAACTGCATTTGTACTTACAGCTACTTTACTGGGAGGAGAGAATGGCAACTAAAAACTTTTGCAGATATTACCTTTAAAAAAATAAAATCAACACAACAAGAAGTTAACTCTTCAAGCAAAAACAAAATGAAAAGCGAACAACAAATGCACAGAGAAGCACTGACTTCAGTGGAGCTGCAAGGCTGAATTTGGCTTGAATTCTGTGAAGTACTTTCAAAGCAGGAGCATACTGCATACAAATGAGCATTAAATAATTCGCATCATTAAGAGAGCTCTGAGCAGCTCATCTGGACTTTGGAAAAAAGCTAATGTACATTGTTTGAGTACCATTAGGGACAGTCATTAACTAGCTTTAAGACATCTACAGTATCGACACTTAGTGCTGTAATAAGAGACCCATCCTCCTTTCCAGGTTATTTTCCTTATTGATTTGTGGAATTTCTTATACACAAGCTTTAGAGTGCCACAGAGCTCAGCAATTCATGTAGGAATACCCATTAAAGAACTATACAATTACTTCTTTTTTTATATCACATCTTTTAATTTTGGTTTTTAGAAACGTAGTCCTGTTTGTTTGGTGTAGATACCATAGACAATTTAAACACCAATGTATATCAAGGAAACAAAGGCACAAATAGGTAAACAGATTTATCCAGGATGACACAGAAGGATGCAGCGTAACAGAAATAGACTAAAGGGTCTGGATGCCCAGTTTCCTGGTTTAACCATTTCACATGATCAGCTCTAAGCACAGCTGCTGTAGGCCTAGGATAAACTATGGCCTCATACCGTATCTTAAATGCTTGAAAACATGTTTCAGAAGTAGCAGGGACAGTACAGAACAGGTCAGGTGAAGAAAGCAAGTTGTGCAAAGAACCAAAGGTACAATATAGATTAATATGGTTGAAGGTATTTGACTGCTAGAGCTGCAGGAGTTGAGGAGTGATGGAATACTGAGAGCTAAATATGTGCAGCAAAGTGCATAGGGGGAGGCAGGGGCAGGCAACAGCCTACAGGCAGTTGAAGGGGAGCTGGAAGGAATCTTTAATGAAGGCAGAAATCATTCTGGGTGACTCAGAATATTGGTATTCACAAAGAGAATTGAGAACAGGCAAAAATAAATAAAGCTGAAAGCAAAACCCAAAGGCCAAATCCCTCTCAATAGCCTGAACACTGATATAATCTAAACAACCAAACAACAGGTCCTTGTGAAAACCTCTCTCTGGCTACTTCCTGCACACCAGCCTCTCTCCACGGCTGGCGATGGCTGCAAGCAGCTCTCACTGCCCAAGCCAGAGAGCTTTGCAGGCTGCTGTTGTACTGACAGCATTTTTCTTGCAAAACACCGCCCCGGTGGTCTCCCTGCCACACCCCCAGCCCTTGGCTTCCCCGTAACATCTCAACTAGCGCATTGTGTAACTTCACAAACTTCCCTTGAGCAGCTCCGCGAGCAGCTCAACTCGTCTTTCATTAGCTGCCAGCTTTTGTACATGTCACAGGCACACACATTGGTCACTAACAGACTCAAAGTCGCAGTAGTTTTGTTTATGAGTGGAGTTATGCTAGCCAACTTCCAGATCCTGCTGCCATCAGCCCAAAATGTATGCAGGCAGCATTTAACTAAAAACCCGAGTTCTACAAGTTTTATAGCGAAGACTGAAAAATAGATTAGTTTCAATTTTTTATACAAGTGTGATGGCTTTCTGCCTTTCTTTTTTAATTTTTCATTAAAGAGTAGTCAAAGAAGTTACAGTTATATATATTGGAACTGAGATCAGTAAGAGTGAAGAACAGGAGACACTTCCTGACAGCGAGATCTATTAGTCAATGGCGTAGTCTCCCAAAGGAGGCAATGGGAGCACAAGAAGTGCTTTAGCAGAAGCAGTATTAAGTGCTCCAAGTGATGCAGCCAACTCCTAGAGGATTGCCATGAGAGAGACAGCCTTCAGCAATGCAGGATGCCTGCCATTAGCCTGCTAATGCACATCCTGGCTTGGCCAATTGCTATTTGGGAATAGCTCATTGACTTAAAATTTCATTAACAAGAAAATATTAGAAGACAATTTTCTAATGGTAGGGGCAGGCCTTTGTAACATATCCTCCCATTATAAAAGGTGATTATTAGTAGGGGGAAGAAGTGAACAGTTTTCATTAGTATTTGTATTAGGATTTATTTATTAACCTTTTCTTAAACTACTTCAAAGTAAAAAATACTAAATTGCTTGGAACCCCTCTCTGTTTCTTTTACTCTGCAGAAGACAGCCACTTTCCAATCTCTTGCTAGCATTATCAAATAAACAAAAAAGTAAAAGCCACCAGTTACAAAGGGGCTTACGACTGAGAATACAGATCCATAATTTCTTTACCTTAGAAAGTGGACAAAACCAAGACACAAATTGAGATGCTAAAATTAAGGAAAAAAATAGCCTTACAAACATTTCCAGGAGGAGGAACATAATGGGAGGAAAAAATTAGATTAAACTATTTTTCAAAGGTTTTAATGTCAGTCCAAAACCAAGCACTTGAAATGCTTTCCTCAGAATCTTCTGGTTAGTATACACTGCACTGTATAGCAGGAACATTGTTTCAATGGTTCAGCCAGTAACTTCCAAACACACTGTGCTTAGACTTTAAATGTAACCTTAATACTGAATGACTAGGGTTTGATGTTTACTTTAGTGTCCTCATCAATCACCAGTACAGGCAATCAGCTTTAGATCTGTAGTAAGAGGAAGGTCCGTCCATGTATGATTTGGTATTTCTAACATTTTGAAGAGATGAAAATCCATTGAAGGGTGGGACGGAGAGAGGATTACTTTTTGTTTTTAAAAGCAGACTCACCAATGCAACAACAAAGCCTGCCTACGCTGTTGAATTTGACCTTTGCCTCAACTGCAACGTTTCGTTTCTTCAGAAAGATATAAGACTTCAGGTGACTGATACGATAGCAAGGGGGAATTGGCAGAGCCATCTCAGTGTCTAATTAATTCTCCCATCTTGCGTCCCTCAATAGCAGGGGTTCAACAGGAGCAGTGCTAAAGCAGCTGTGCTCCAGGGAGTCTTTTGAGAGCCAACACTAAGGACACGGTACCTTTAAAACCCAATGACATTTGGCCAGTTAAGTCTGTCAGGGAAAACTCTTGACATGCATCCACGCTTCAGCCCATGCCGGTCATTCCAGCTGCTGGAACAGTTGGGTGGAATTAGCTGCATCAACAGAAAGCAATTGGGTGAAATATCTGATGTCAGTGGCCCAACTCGCGTTACCTGCGCCTGTCTGTAACCCAACAATTAGATCCATCGTTAGCAGCTTGGCTTAATTATAACTTAGAACTTCTTCAAGCATAGACTTTGTACAAGATTTTAAATTACTATAATTAATTATACAGAAAGCCTGAAGTGTCTTCTCGTCCATTGTTAAAATTTTTTTTCCTTTCCCCACACTGACACCAGAACTTGGTTTCGTAAAGGAACTGGGCTGTAGACTAAAAGAGAGGTATCTCTTATAGCCTGATAAACACACAGAGAAATACCTTTTATGTCTTATATAAAGAGAAGCAAGGCTTCAGATTTTTTTTAGTCTCGACTAAGAGGTGCAAAAAAAAATATTATTCTAACCTATACTTGTTTAAGTCCTACTCTTTACATGAATGACTTCTTTCCTGCCTCCCATTTAAAAGGCTTTTTGCACTCTCCCTGAATTACTGCCGTTGGCCATTATCAGAGATCTGGTATTGGACAGCTGTACCCCAGCCTGAACCAAGTACTTGAATTTTAACCAGTAAAAAGCAAATCACAGAATTAGTGCCAGAAACACTCTAACTTCTTAAAAGATACAGGGAGGGAGGGAGGCAGGCAGGAAGGCAGGAAGGAATTACCATGCAAAGAAACTTTTCCCACTCAGTTTCCAGTGCCTACCTGCAAGATGAAAATATTACAGGAATGACACAGCATGCAGAGGGCTCTTTTGAACAATTTGTGGCAATGGGCAACATCATGTATCTTTTCCTATTGCTTTTTGTTTTGCTTTGGCCAAAGGAAAGAGGGAGCCCTCTAGGGGTAAAACACAAAGCCCTGAAGGAGTATTCAGACACCTGCAGAACAATTTGCCTTTTCTATACCAAGACCCTCCTGCCTTACCTTGAGATAGGAGCAGTTTCCTGTTGTGTGCAAGGGCTCAGAAGCCGAAGGTCTATGCAGAAAAATCAGGCTGGGTAGAAGGAGGTCACAGGCTCTTTCCTGGAAGTGCTTACTCTACAGCCTAGAATATGATGTGGGAAGTAAGTCTCTTTTCTACTGCTTGTGCAATCTTTTTCAGGGAAAATAGAACATCACCAAATGGCAGACTGAAGTACTGTAGCTAGTCTGGCCCGCCACAACATAGCTAGATTTTTTTCTTTTAGGCTATGCAAAAGACTTGCTTTTGCCTTACTCTATGCCTCAAGCATACAATGAATTCTTGTATAAAATGAGCAGGTTTATGTTTGTCAAGGCATGGTCAAAATATTTCTTTCCAAGAGCTACTTCTATTTGGAGGCTAGATAACAGCTGTACCATTTAAACATTTAAGTATTTTCTCATTCTAATGAGAACTTAAGATTCTTTCCAAACAGCTCAACATAACAAGATGAGAATGTGGCAAACCCGAACTTCAAAACATTTTAACTCCAGTAAAAAAAACCCAAAACCAAAACGCAAGTATCAAAAAGCATCTAACAAGATATTAAGAATTAGTTGTAGTGCAACAGGTAACAGATTTTGTTAGATATCCAAAACAGAAAAGTTCAAGAACAGCTTAACACTTTGAAAAAACAAGTATTTTTTTAACATAAGGGATGTTGACTGTAGGAACTGAACTCTGCACAGTTACATAAGCAAAACTGCATTATCAATTTGGTGAAACAGGTAAATACCCACTACAGTCTCTACACATAATTTACAAGCAGCTTTCTGCATGACATATTCAAGGTTATGCTTGATTTCTTAAAAAAAAAAAAAAAAATTAGAGACAGTGACATGAAAGCCTGTAATCTACATTAGTGCTACTTGAATAGCAAACTTGATCTAGATGTAGAAAAATTTTTGTCTGGCCCTCGCCAAAGAGCAGAGATATGTGAAATCTGCATTACTAGAGGAGAGCCCATATTTCTTAAAGTTCTCCTAGTCTCTGAAGAAGCACTTCTGCTCACTCGATTTCCCAGGTGTAAAGGACAAGCATGTCCAGGTTGATCTGGTAGAGCTGTAGCATTAATTTCTGCATAGCAACCCCCAGTAAAGTTTCCTAGAGAACCTGGACGACACCAGCAAATACTAGTCAAGGTAAACTGAGCAGCTCTACAAGAATCAAATAGCCCTCATTTGTGTTGTAACAGTCACTAATTCAGGCTGAAACAGAAACATGTGCCTCATCACCACTGTTATTTCACTACTTTCTACAGTCTAGGAAATGCGTGGCTACAGATTTTACAACACATTGTCTACAAAGAAACGTACATCAAATGGGGGTGGTTAAACAGGACACGAAGATTTGTTATTCCTTGCTCAAACAATTGAGGTGGATAATGCTTCTGTGTCATGAACCCCGTCAGTGGCATCTAAGTTTAGCTTCATGTAGCTTTGAATCAAAGTTTTACATTCATTTCCATGGGCTTATTAATTGCTTCTTGCTCAAACCCACCAGCAACAGAGATTGCAGATGACTGATACCACAGGCTATGAACCCCATGTTGAACATGTGGTCTACTGGAGATCTGCTAGATGGAAAAGAAAACATCCAGAAAACATTCATGATTAAGATAGCACAGCCAACAAGAATCAGCAGTGTCTGAATTTCACCTCCTACTAATCAAAAGGAGACAGTAAAGCCAACGTTGGGCACCAGCAAGGAGAAGCAATAGTGATGTACAGTCCTGTTCTCAACTGTAGCTGGAATGGGCTCAGATCTATAGGAAGACGGCACCCTTTGTTAGGAAGTACCAAAGATGCCTGCAAGACACTGGAGTGATTTTGTTCAGCTCTGTGTTGTTATCGGCAAAAAGTAGCTGTAGTTGCCTTTGGATTGTGGAGTTACCTGGATGGTGGATTCCCATAGTTGCTTTACATAATCATGAAAGAACAGCAGCAGTTAGCTGTTGCTTATGCTCCCTGGTGAGCTAAGTGAATCACAGGCTAGGAAACTGCTGCTAAACCTGATCAAGCAAATCCCCAACCTACACTTTTTTTCTGAGAATTTGCTACTCTTCTAGACATTATTACAAGTGAATTTTCACCCCTGGAATTCTTACCATTAAAAAAACCCAAACCAAACCAACAAAACATTTAGAACCATGAAATGGAAGACATTTTCAAGAGATTTGAGGTTTGATCTGAAGTACGTTCAAGTATGCCCACAGCATCTTGAGCAGAATCTACCTGATGATTGATTATGGTTATCCTTATTTTTCTATTTCAAGAAATACCTTATCGACTTCCCTCTGATGCAGCATCCTGGGCTCTTACTAGATTTTTCTTTTTCTTCTTCACCAGGATAAATACAACAGCGTTTAGACAAACTGCCTAAAAGACTGCATCTCTCAGATCCCCAAGAGTGTTAAAGCTTGCTTTTTGTCGAGTCTCTTATCTCTGTCCTGCTCTCCTTACATCTTCCTTTCTTGAGGATATGAACAGCAGCACTTCAGAAACAATCACACAGTTTAGCTTAGCTTCCAAGCCATACTTACATTTTGAAAGTTACCATCCTTCTCAAAACTTCCTCTATGTTCTGTAGTAAATTAACCCTAACGTACTCCAAGAATTCACTGTCCATCCTTCCACTTCAGCGGTTAAAGACCACTTCTTTAACAAGTATGCAAGTAAACAACAAATTGTCACGATCTCTGCTGCTACAGGGTCTTTCAGATCATTAGCCCATTACTGTGAGACATTAGGTAGTACGCCAGACTTAACCTGCATTGTTACTGTTGTTAGCTGGTAAAAAGAATGAAAGAAAACTTAGATCAAATCAATGAATTAGAGGTACGCAGTCCATTTCTAAGATGGTTTTAGTGACATCATCTTTTCAAGTAAGCACGCTCTGTGATCCCAAGGATTGTTTCCTTCTAGTGCTTCCACTGATTTCTTTTCCCAGAAAGGCCCTATGGAAGAAGGTAAGATTTGGTGACAGGGTGACCGCTCAAAGATGTGCAATATGACCATTGCATATCCAGCTACTTGAAGTATAAGAATGAAAAATACATTTAAGAAAAGAAACAAATAATGCTTTGAATCACTATACTTTATTAATACTTCAGAAACATCAGATCCTACAGTGGGGAGTTCTTACCCCCACCTATTTCCAATCACTGCTTTGAAACAACTTCTTGCAATATGCAAATAGATACATGAGGCACTGTGTGAATACAAAAGTGACAATACAAAAAAACCCCAACAATTAAACCTCATGCAATACATATATATATAAAAATATGGTAATGTAGCATAATACACAGAAGCACTATTAGAACAATCTATGTAAATGAATGTACAGTACGCATAGCATTTAATGGTCAATGACAACAGGTTTCTGACCTGTGCACAAAACCAGTCAGCTTAAATAAGAGTTTTTAAGATACTGGATAACTGGTTAAGCCACAGCTTATAAAACCTGCTGTACTGCAGCTTTTCTGCTCAGGGTCACAAATGCAGATTAGCATACAAAATAAATAAGGACTACGATTCTACAACACTTGGCTAACATCTCCTATTTCAAAGTCACTGGCCCTCTTACTTTCATTCAAGGTTCGTTAGCCAACACAGTGGCAAGAAATGTGCCTAAAGCAACAGTTCTGCTCTTGTACTATTTTAATACTGATAAGAACACATATTTTTAAGTCAGCCAGAGTAGTTACAGAGGTCTAACTTACCACTAAATAAGCACAGGATTGAAGTTATCGTACAGAGCAGACACTGAAGAATTACACTGACTGAGAGGTTGATTAGCCATGTGGTATGCTGCCATTACCAACCTGTCTGTTCGGTCAACTAGGGCAAGAAAGACAGAGAACTGAAGAGGTGAAGAAAGTTAGAAAGCTTTTTTCCCCACTCTAAACAGTGCAAATGTTTGAAAACACAAACAATCTGCAGGAACAAGGAAATACAGAGACAAGAGTATTTCTGAAGTCCTGTATTCAGTTTGAGAGCTACTGTTACCTGAAATAAGCTTAAGTATTCCTATGGAATAACATGCAAATAACGGGATTTTCTTCTTACATGTCCAATACTGGTCAATGCCAAAGACACAACAGTTGTTGTAGTCTCTTATCTTCCTAGCTGACATGGTACTTTCTACACTCTTGGTGTTGCAGGCCTCCAAAGATTGGACCACATTCACTATGAACACAGATGAAATTAAAATTATAAAGTGGCAACTAAACTGACTTAACAGCCAATGGAGTTTACAGTCAAAGAAGCAGCATTTTGGGGAGGGGGGCTGACCATGTAAAAGGACATAAAAGATAGAAGAAAAAGAAAATTGGGAAGAGAATAAGGAGACAGAGCAGGACTGACTTTCAGAAGAGGAAGTTAAAAGTAGTTAAAGTAATTAAGTAAGTTAAAAGTACTTAAAGCTTTATACTGGCCTTTTTTTTGCCAGTATAAAGTTTTAACCCCCAACAAAACAAACACCTTGCTATTATTAAACACACTGAAAGAAAAAAAAAGGGGGGGGGGAGAAAGCAGCATTAATCATCCAGTATTAAGCAGAATGCTTTTTAACGAAGTTAGAAAGGGCAACATGAAAAAGCAGAAGTCATAGTATTTAATTGCCCTGAGAAGGTCCCCGTAGGATCTCTCTAGTTTCCTAGCTATGATCTCTTTATCCTTAGACATCCAAAAGGAACCATCATTCCTTAGATAAAAAGATAAACACTTCCTGCAGGGAGTGATGGTCACACCTTCCAGCTCCATTTGCCAAAGCGACAAACCTTCCACATCCCTAATGTATTGCCACACAAATGAGAATAAACTTCAAGAAGAGATCCGCTAGATAAGGAAAGACTGATGAAGTTCTTGTTCATGGAAATCCAGAACCATTTAATGATTAATAAGTTCAGTACTTGCTATATTAATATGTCCTGGAAATTAGTAATCAGGCTTAATAGTTGAGAGAAAATTCAATAATCATAATCTAACTAGTCACAAAGCCCAGATACATTCAGCTCCTTAGAAAGTTAAATATATCTTCTCTCTTCAGACTAAAAAGCACTTATCAACAACAAGACATGAAACCCTGACTGAGATGAGTTTGTTAACAAAATAAAGCAGACATTACAAAGCAGCCAAATTCATTTGCTTAAAACAGTGGTTTTAAGCCGACAGTGCACTGCCAACTCTACTAGGTTGCTTTTTTTTTATTCCATTGTTTGCATTCCAAGAAGCTTGAAAACATTTCCTATTGATTTTGTCCTCTTCTGTTTGACAAAAGCTGCATCTTGCTAAATTTTCTATGCTGCCAACACAGCTGTCTTTTGTTTATTTTTGTGTACACCAGCAGCAGTATGCACAGCTTAGAAAACACATTAAACTAGCAACATTGAACAGCTTGTGGGGAAGGCTTGTGAGTGTTCAGGCTCTGATGGGTCACACCAAAATAAAGGTTTAAGTGATTCTCTGTAAGATTTTGGTTTCCTCTTCTACTCAGAGATAAGGTTATCACAAGAGCCTACCAGTTCATTTTAAGGTAGTATTTTAACAAGTGCCTATGACAGATAGGTGTTCAGGTCCAGTCACTCCCTCATGTCTCCATTTGATTACTTTTCAGCTGACATGATTGATATCAACAGAAATAACTTTATGTAAAGTAAAATCCAATAAATGTATTAAAAAAACCAAAACACATGAAGAAAGTGGCTGGCTTAGCTCTTAGAGCTGTCAACACTGCAAAACAAATACTCAATAGGGCCGGCTGTTTTAGTGGCTTGATTTAGGAAAGCAGGGAGGACTAGCCTCTTGGTTTTGGTGCTGTCAGTTTTAAAGGTTATGACTAGCTTGGCAGAAAACCCATTGCCTTCCGGCACAACTATTCAAATGCAATCAGACCTGCTATAAACGTGTTTAGAGCGAATAGGTAACTTAGAGTAGATTGGGAAGTTTTGCACTCATTTGAAAGCTCATCTTTCTCCCTCTCCAACCCTTCCTGAATGACATTTTGTCTATCAGGAGTTGTTTGCTCCTCAAAAAGGGGGAATGGACCATTACTTCCTAGTAGGATTTTGTCTGACAGCACAGGTCCAATTGTAAAAGGGACAGTAATAGAACTAAGCAGGGAAATTTAATTCAGGCTTAACTAGAGCTAAATTATATATGAATCATCTGCAATCTGCTCTGTTGTGGCTAATATCCCCCCACCTTCTCCCCAAAGCATTTGCTTGATACTTCAGTACTATAAGAATAGAAATAGACCATGTCTGGTGCTGTGCATTAAGTACCTGCATCCAAAAGAATATGAGTAATTTAACCAACAGAGTCTCGCTTACGCAAAGAGTGGAGCTGCAATCTTAATTTAGACTTTAAGCAGCTCAACTAACTGTCTATGCCCTTTACAGATGAGGGTATTTGCTGGTTACCTTTTGCGCAATGCCATTTAGAAATACCTGTGTTCCTCAGCCACTTGTTTCGGAAGCACCTTTTTGTTAGTTTTTAAAGGATTGCCTGGGAGGGAAGTTTCAACTCCAAACAGCTCCTTTAAGCTATCAACTGAAAATGGGTTTTCCAGTGCAGACAGCCAACTTATCTCCAGAATTCAGAAAGCAAGAGAAGCACTTTTCCCAAAATCCAACAAAAAAATGGAAATGTTAGTGGCTTTTCATGACAGAAAGCTAATAGCACTGGAAATGCTTTTAAAAAGAGCGGTATCTCATCTGACTTTGAATTCAGATAAGTGTCTATTAAATACTATTAAAATCATCACTGTGATTAACACTATTCAACTGCCAGCTCCGCTGTAACCACTCCATGCCCAATTACTCGTCTTACGAGAGCTCGCCAGCCGTATCGATTCATTAACACACTTCATGGCATTTACTCATGGCAGCAGTTGCACGGTGACCAGTAACTGCATATACCGAATGCTCCCTCTTAGCATTACCTTACACATACAGATGTTTAGAAAAATCCATTTAGTAGCATTAGCTTCCAAGACAGTGTTGAGGGGTCACAGTAAGTCACCTCGGATGCTTTTACTGTGATTCCTTCCTTGGCTATTTGAAGACAGAGTTACTACATCTGATTTTTGCCTTTTTAATGGGTGCGTTTCTAATTCTTTCAAGCACTGGTATTTCACTCTAAAGAACTGACATTTGTAGCTCTATTTTCCAGCCCACTTCCTTTTTAAAATAGGCATTAATAATACTTAAATGCATTCCTGTCTCTCTCTTTCACTCCTCCATCACTCAGAGGGTGGATTTTACTTAATCTCCCTCTGTTCTAAAAATTTTCCTGCATTTCTATCCTCTGTGTTCTCAAAAACAACCCAAACCAACCCCCCAACAAATGTAATTTGTAAAACTGTAATCTTGTCTATGTCAGACCCAGAAGACTTCATTGTCTTAGGTATGTTTCTTTGTAGGAGAGGGCGGGGTAGGGAAGGGAAGGGAAAGAAAGGTAGAAGTATGAATTACCCATAAGCAAAAGAGATGTTGGATACCCACTGAGCAGAATGACTAAAGCTAGTTTTCAATCAAGCACAATACAAGAATTTACGCGTGCTCTGTTTTAAAAATGCAGGCTCCTTTAAGGAGCAATTTTTCTGATGCTGGGTGCTAAAATGCAGCAGCATTCATTTGGAGTCTAATAAAATATGGAAATACTTTCATTTTTCATTTAACATTTGTCTTGAATCCTTCAGCTAACTTCTACAGCTTCAAAGATTTTGGCTAGACTCAAGAATTGTTTTTGTTGCAGGCCCATCAGAAAGACAACAAAGAAACAGGCAAATTAGTCAATTTGTCATTAGTCGATTTGACATTGGTGGACAAGTGTTAGTATATTGTAGATGACACTGGGAAGGCCCAGAGAGGAGAGAGCACTCACTCACCAAAATTACCTATTATTTTTAACCAAAGGAGGGATGGAAAACAGAACAGAACAGCCAATACCAGAAATCCAAGAAGTTTTAAGAGGAAAGATAAGAAAAGCTAATGTAGCAGATTAGTACCGTAAATTCGAAGCATAGCACCATACCTTATTTTGCACTATTTAGTTCAACTCCATATTTTCTGCTAGACCTCCTTCCCCTCTCTCCTCACCACCCATACTAGTGACACTTCTTGTAACAGTATTATGCATTATAGCTGGTGGCTTCTAAAAGTGATACCAAAGTCACAAGTGAAACAAAAATTGGAGGTTGCCTTGTGATCCCAAGGATAAGACCATCCTGATGACCATTTTCAATAGAATTTTAAAAGTGCACTTCCAAAACCCATACTTGCATCCTGTGTCATACTTTCATTACTGATTTAACATCAAATTGAAATGGTTTTTCAGGTAAAAAAAAAAAAAGTTTCCACAGGTTTTGATGAGGCTGTCAAGAATACGTAAGACATCACCAAAACCAATTTTGCCCCCCCAAACAGTATTCAGAATTTTACTGTAGATGACACATTAAGACTTATTTATTCCACTGATAGGATACAAACTGCCATTTTTTACCCAGTTACAACTCCTATAGACCTGACCAGACTTTTTAAAGCTAGTAAGAAGTCTCTGAAAATCAGAGAAATATTTTTTATCCCCACTGAAATCTGTATGAGTTCCCAAAGGCTATTCCTATCCTCTTACATCTCAAAGAAATGAGGCACTAGGTCATTCAGAATGAAAACACCTATATAAGGGAACAGCTTCTCAGAATGCAGAATTTTGTCCCTAGAGCATAGCTTGAGAATTAGATTTTTTAATTACCACAGACAACTTTCTAAAGGCCCATTTCACTCAGCTACCATTAAAAAAAAAGAAATCTATCAAATTTGAAACGAAAAAGGATATTCTCACATAGCTGTAAGTATCTACTGAAAGACTTAAGACTTTGTTTCCTCTGTAATGCAAGTCTGCCCCAAAAAGGTTGAAATAAAAGGATCATTACAAAGAATTTGGCTTGTTCAGTTCCCTCCATGTTTCAGCAAATTTGGCAAATTTCAGAAACTAAACCCACACTATGAACTTACCAACATTTCACACCTTCCTTCATGAATACAATAGCTTCCCCCTCTCCTGATAAACCTCAGATAGCAGTGAAATCAAACAATTCTGTATGATTCTTACTATATTAATAATGAGAACTATTTCCAAGACACCAAGAGGCACTAGTGGTCATCAGAATTTAGCATGACACTGAATATCTGGGTTAGAAATCAAAGAGATAGGAGATGGTAAATCCAAAGGGATTACTATGCAACTCTAAAGGCTTCCTTAATTGAAGAGGTTCACTACAAAAATTAACACCTACTCTACCAGGCTGCCATCACAGAAAGCCTTCCCCACATATTTCAGGACAGCAAAATGTAGGATGGAAAAGTGCTTGAAATGTTCTCAGAGGAAAAGCTCCTGTTGTTGCATAGCAAAACAAGGAAGTCACTGTCCGAGTTGCTATGTAATGAGATGGTAGCTCACTGAGGAGTTTCTATGTTAAACTGTACGATCGTCCATAGTAATCCAGCAAAAAACTCAAGTCACTTGGGTAACTGCATTGCTCCACACTAGCTAACGATTCAGAGACACTATAGACAAACAGTGCTGCTCTGTTCTTCCTTTCAGCCATCTCAACTCTTCTATCTAAATTTCCTCCCTAAGCAACATTAAAGTTCAACACATTTTAATCAACAGGACTGACATATTGCAATGCCATGTGCTTCTAAATTAGACATACAATCTTGCTGCCAGATGTAAAGCACTTCTTGTTTAGATACAGAAATTACTAACACATTTACCATTGAGCCTTCAGATCTTGTTAAGCCCTGCTAGCCAGGCTAGCAAGGCAAGACAAAACACAACCAGAGGCTCTAGCATGTAATGGATATAACAGTTGCACATTCATTAAGATTCTTTCATCCTCACCTTAGCTTCACATCTCCTTAGAAAGTTATTTAGACCCAAAAAGTTCCTGAAGTATGGCCAAATTAACCATCTATTAATCAAAAACCGTTACTAAACTGTTTCTAGTTTGTGTTAATAGATTTTCTTGTGAAGGTCAGAAGTGTACTTGTTTTTAAATGAAAGTCATGATGACTGAGATTGTTACTTTATGATTAACTAACTAGAGCTTTTTGCATGGGGCAGGGGGTAAGTCACAGTAAGTATTATGAAGCTTTTACTACAAGCCACAAGATTTGGCAACAATGAAAGAGTTGTTTTCTTGAAACCTAGTTCCCACTGAAATCATTCACAAAAATGAACATTTAAGTGCATTAAACATTAGTATTACTGAAATAAAAAAGTCACATTTTAAAAACACTATGAACTGGCTCACCAGAATATGATAGGAAGCCAGCAATCCTTGGGTGAAATATTTAAGGCACTTGAGGGTAGTTAGTTTTTAAAACCAGATAATAAAGACACAGCCACTTTAAAATTCTAATTTAAATAAAAACCACAACAAAATAAAGTAACACTGCAAAAAATTCCTCCAACTGTAAATTTCAGTAAATAAACAAATAAACACTTAGAATAAAAATAAAATTCTCATTTGTTATAGTACACAAAAAAGTGGCAGAAACAGAGCATATTTAACTGCTAGAGCATACATACTGTAAAGACCTCTCTCAAATACAACAATAAGGGTCCTTTCTTTTCAAGTTGCCAAACAGCCAATAAAGCATGTTCGTTAGGGAGAAATAATCCAGTGCAGTTAAATATTGGATTCCAGTTTATAAACCAGAGCATCCCAGAAAGCAGCTGATTTTGTATCATTTTGCCTGGGATATTGCTAGTTAGCTTTCTTGCTCTTTTTCTGGAACATTCAGTTTCGTTTTCCCCTCTCCATACAAAATTAAATGTCTCTGAATAAGAGGCCACATCATTCTTGTAATATCATCTTTGGTAGGAAACAAAAGCAACTTACACAGCACAATGGTGTCACCCAGGCTCTCGCACACCAAGCCTGTTCCTACAGACCACACACAGTAACAAGCTTTTCTGTGATGGTGACAGCTTCTCTCCTCCCAATCTCCAAAGTAACATCACAATTAAATACAACATACAGCACTCTTTTTAAGCGCCAATTTAAATTTTCACTCAGAATTCACAAACAGGTGTTCTCACCCATTAGCTTATACATATTATGGTTTCTTACCACTTCCAGGGCAGAGGGATATGACCAGCAGCCCTGGGACACGTTTTAGAAGTCTGCTCCCAGAGACGAAATAGCTGTATAAATTTCCACATCTGCTCAGTGTTTTTTGAAGGGAAGAGGAAGGAAGGAAAAGACAAATGGGAACTCAGTAAAAGGAGCCTTGCCTATTAACTGTTTGTCCATTTGTCATTTTTCTCCTGACACATTTTGCCTACTGTATTAGAGGCTTCTTCAGTGGAAAGCAGTTCCTTACAAGAACTCATTTGAACATTCTGGATTAAGCAGATTTTGTCACTGTGTGGCTGCTGCCTCACAGCTGAGGAAATTAAAGGGTGAGCTCCGAGCATCATCACCAGTCCCAAGGCTCTTAGGGTCTCTGAGACAGTCCGCCAAGATGTCCTGAGGATCCCTCAAGAACACCACTAGAACAGTGATATTATCACTGGATCCATTTTCCTTTGCAGCAGCCACCAGTCTTTCTGCTGCTTTGAGACCCACTCCTTTGGTTTGCATTAAATGATCTAGGACCAAGTCTACAACCTCATATGGCTTGATAGCGTCAAAGAATCCATCACAGGCTAGAAGCAAGTAATCTTCAGAACCAGTCAGCTCAAATGAATCTCCATCTGCATCACCAGAGATGTAGGGTTTCTGACATATGTCACCTAAGACAAAGGATCGAAATAAAGGCTTTATTACTTCAAATGTAAACAGTTACTTCTTCACCCACCAATTGCTTTTACCGTCCTCAAGGACAGGCAGATCATATTCCAGAGGTACCTGATGCAGGACAAGAGTAGTGGAAAGCTATGGAATAAGCATGGAAGGCCTTTGTTTCTTTAAGAATGCTTGGAAGCTACCTAAATTCAGTAGGTTTCTAAGGAGTTACTCTGATTCATGCTTTCCTAATTTTGCAGGGAAACTAAACAAATTCTTTCAAAGTTTTTTCTCTCTGAAATATATTTGTGCAAGGAGATAGTCAGGCCTTCATTTTGCAGGTGTGTCTCTTGTACAGCCTTCAGAATGCTATGAAAATAAGATTTTTCTTAGCTATCCAGATATATAGCACAATGCCATAAGAATTGTCTCACTGTGTTTAGTTCATCAGTTTCATATGGACATACTTATTAAACATGGGTTGCTATTGATCCAAATAGTATTATACAAATTTATACTAATTTGCTTCCACTCATACATTACAGTTATCTACTGTACTTGCCCAGGGTCTTTTCTCTTTTTGCCCTAATTGGCGAGTAGCAAAGCAAGCTCATTTAATAAGATTCTGGAATACTACAATTAAAATGCCCTAAATTGCTGGATATGTGTGATTTGAAGGAGGATGCAGCAATCTGACTTAAGAACTGCAGTCAGGAGAAAGATATATTAGTATTAAAGTGGTCAAAAAAACCCACAAAGCAGACACATAAAGAAGGCTAGATGAACATTTGTTACTTCCTCTACTTTTACAAATTAAATACTCTACATTTGTCAAGCTACTGTAGAACACCACGGTATCAAAGACATGTACAAGAAGCAAAAGACTTAGAAGTATAAAAGAATTAGGACTGTCGTGGCTAGTATGTAAAATAAAATAACATTCTATGCTTATGGTAAAACCAATAAGATTATATAGCTGCAAGCTATGTAAGTTATATAGCTGTAAGCTAGCCTTAAGGCAAAGACAGTAAGAGTAGTTTACTATTTGATTGATGCTGAGCAAAGTGTCATTTACAGTGAACATACAGCCCTCAGGTGGTGTGTTTTAATCAAATTTAATCTGAACTATAATAATTCTGATGGTTTATCTTACCAATTGCTCTGGAAACAGCCAAGGTACCATTAACCCGCCAGCAGTCCATATAGGTTACACAACCACCCAGAGCCTCAATACGTGCTCTCTCATCCTGAAAAACAGTAGAATACAATTTTTATACTGAAAGCCTATCCGTGGCTTACTGACCTTGCTGTTACCCAATCAAAGAGGAAAAAAAGACAAAACCCAAAACCAAGAGCTGCTTCAGCTTCTGTGTTTATACTATGAATATAGCAAACACACATATCGGAATCTAGCTCGGAAACATGCACTTAAGATTACTGGAAACAACCCACCTACTTCCCAACCATACCATGGCTTGTCCACAAAAAAGCAGAGTTCTTAAGTTTTTGTATCATCATGTTCTTTCCCATATGGATGGGTACCCTTTCCTGCCACTTCTTCCCATCCCATACAGCAACTGGATAAATATATAAATACTTGGAATAAAATACAAGATAACTAGACTATGTAACAATAGCATTTGTATTCCTACTTCTTTAACTACTCAGTTATTACAAATATTCATGCTATGAAGGCAAAGCATCATGCAATGCTATCTAAACTCACGAGATCCCCATCAAATTTCATGTAATAAGTTATCTGGCTATTTAAAATATATAGAAAATGCAATACACTTTAAGCCAGTTAGGCTAGTAGATTATCATTAGCTTTTGAATGACAGTATAGCATATTATGAAAGACTTGCATTATGCTAGCATTTTAAATAGCTATTAATCTCAAATTAATTAATTTAATTTATAACAGGCAGTTTTAAATTCACACACACAAAAAAAGTCCTGTGAAAGTCTTTAATTACTACAAATTTTGAAAAGACAGTCTGAGCAGGAACTGCAGTCAGGACTACCAGTACCATCAGTACTTTCAAGGGGGCACAGTTGTAGGGATCACCTTTTCAAGATACAGGAGTGGATGGAAAAAAAGAAATTGTCAGTTCTCTGAATCCTGCCATACAATATATGTAATTATGTAAAGCACCGAACACTTAAGAAGGCTTGATTCCAAAAGGTTTCAAGAGAGATTCTGATAACACACACACGAGAGAAAAAAACAAGCCAGACTTACTTCTCTTTCTGGTTTGTGAGGTTCCATTAATGTCACAGCTTTTCCTTGCTGCACAAGCATTACCTGCGAGTCCCCTAGCCATGCTATGTGTAGATTGTTCCCTACAATCAACGCAGATACACCTGTTGTACCACTCCGCAGCTTCTGCGGAAGAAAACGGGTATGTCAGATGAATATTCAACAAGCCCTACTAGGTTACATGGCAATACTGTAAACCTAGGTTTAATCACACTTAAGTGCAGCAGAGTAGACCGGCCAATCATAATTCAGGTACCTGAAAAAAGGTATAAGATATTAGACAGACTTGAAATAAACTATTTACATATTCTAACACGCAGATGGCTAATACTGCCTCTGTTATGTTCTTTCTTCTCTGCTATTAATTCCAAAACTGACCTAAGAGACTAAGACCTCTATTGTTCAAAACACAGAGACACACAGAAAAGAAAGAGGATCTGAATTTCAGTAGTGTGAACATTTCACAAACAAACACAGGTCTCCCCAATCCCTTTCACATTCTCCACTCTACCATTGGCAACTACAGACACCTTGCTCCACATACATCCCCTTAATCCTTGGCTATTTAAATGAGGATGTCAACAAAGGAAGGAACCTAACTGTCCTAGATTCCCTGTAAAGATTAGTGAGAGTCAGACCGCCTGAAGATGCTGGTCCCTCTTTTGTACCTCACTGACAGAAATTAAGATATTAACAATGAATACTTCCATATTCAGTTACTGCTATAATAAAAGAGTTCTCATTAAACTGTATAATAAACCATCCTCTCATTATGTAGATTTGAAGAAAGAATGTTCATCATACCAACTTGATTCAAAGCTGATCAATAAGCTTAATGAACTGAAGAGTCTGATTTAAATCATAGAGTACTTTTTTCATCTTACAACCACCTGTGACATTAGTGGTGGGACAAGAAAGAGGAAGATAGTGACTGTAGTATCACGAAGAGAGAAACCTCTTTTCCAGGTAAGAGGTAGGAAAACAGAACATCTAGAGGCTGCCTAATTTAGGCAAAGAGGCAGCAGAGTGTTCTCTCAAATAATTGGTATGTCAGGATCATTTAAACCAGTTAACACTTCTTTTCAATCACACATCTTGAACTTGCAAGCACTGTCATTTTTTTTCTCCTCAAAAAAAAAGTAATTTGATCAAAGAAAACTTTTACATGTAGCATAACTTCATAAAGAAGTCAGTGATTCAAAGAAACTGTACTGCCAGAATTTTCTGGATAATACCGTGTTGTCCAACAGTTCTCAGTGTTATTTAAATATAATGGAATTAATCTCTACCCACTCACCTCTCTTTTGGCTTTGAAAAGAAACATTTCATCTGTCTTCTGGAAAGAGCATTTCAAGGCCTTAGCTGGATTCTTAACAATCTCTTCGTGTAGCCCGACATTTACATGTAAATGGGTTGCTGAGTAATTGGCAGCATCCACTCCACCATGGCCATCAAACACCGCAAAGTAAGCGCGATCAATGTCATCCTTTTGCCCAGAGGGAGAGAGAGGAAGACATATTCATGTTCAAAAACAAAACAGCTCATAGACTGGTACCCAGCAAGCAAAGATTCTTTATCTTTCTTCCATACAACATTGCACAGGTAAGGGCAATTTAAGTCAGTTTACCCACATGCAAAATGGATAAAATGGGTACTTTGCAGGGGAATTACTTTTCTTTGTTTGCTGTTAGTCATTTAATATCTTTGAAAATAATCTGGAATTGAAACAGCAGACAGCTGGTTATGTAGTCCCACTGCAGCTTCATTAATTGGCACTTGTACAATTGCTGTTCTCCCCCCTTCTTTTCTTAATATATCGGTTACTTCAGTCACAAGAACATTATAACTCCAGCAACATAACACTAGGTGAACTTCCCATCTCCCTATATCACTTATGACTTGAAACCCAAGGTCACAAGATCCTTCTTTACCAGGGCAGTAGTTAGCCCCTAGGAACCTGAGTCAGTAAGTCCTTGCTCCAGCACAGACATGATAAATAACTTGTGGCAACAAATTCTTACCATTTCATAGATCATCCATCACTAGGTCATTGTGTTTACAGGATTGTTGAAAAGCTAACAAACTGGCCTCCCCAATTTTGTCCAGACTTACTGATAAACCAAACAGCTGATTGAACTCTGGGAGCAGAACGTGGCGGTCCTCCATTTTCCGTCGAGTGTTACGGATGGCGTGGATGGAAACGAGCAGGAACCGCTTCAGTGGTCTCAGTGGTGGCAACTGCTTCTGCCACTCAAAGCAAACATCCCGAAGCTTGTTAAAGAAGCAGCGCTGCAACGACTCTCCATCCAGCACTGACAGCATAAAGACAAAACAATAAGTTGCATGCCCTGTTTTCCTACATTACCCCATCTTTTGGCCTGTCTTTCCTTCAAGTTTCTTTCCTTAGCGCTACATACAACATTCAGCACTCTGCCTTTACAGGCTCTGCAAGAATTAAAATAGGCTCCTGAGAATAACGTGGAGAGAAAGTTGCGATAGAAAACAGTATAACATTAAGGATAAGAGCAGCTTCTTTACTTACTAGTTCTCTTTCAAAACAGAGGCTTATCAAGTAGGTGATTACATGACAAAAATCATAACAAAGACCCAAAAATCAGTCTGGCATATTAGACATAAATGTTATTATTATGTAAGTAAAACGCACAAGATATAGTGGTAGGAGTGCAATCCCTACCAAAAAAAAAAAAGGGAAATAATCAAGTGGGCAGAAAAGCCTTCAAGATAAGAGATTGCTGTTGTCTTGGACACAAGGGTTGAAAAAGCATTAGCCTGGCATTGGGTCAGGTTATGTCCTACTGAACCACTTCCACTGAAACAACAAGGAAGTCTGAGAATGTTTTGCCGAGTTCAATAGCTCAACTCATAGTTGAGCTGAACAGATTAGAATTTTAAGCTGTTGTCTTTATCTTTTTAAATACACATGGTTGTAGGAGCTAGAGTAGACTTCCGCCACTTTCCTGCTTTCTCATTACAGAGCAGAACTGTAAACACCCATTGAGCATAGTGTGAAAAGCTCCAGCCAGACACTCAAATCCTTTTCTGGATAGGTCCCAAAGATCAATTAATCCAAACTTATTGTTCATCAGACTGAATGGTTTGGTGTTTGGCATTGTGTCTAGCTTTGCAATGCAGTCTCTCTCAGAATAGGTAATAATTTAAAGTTTTGTTATTTGAGTAAGAACCCTGCCTCAGTGCTAAATCAACTAATTTCAAAAAGCATTGAAAAGATCATCTATAGAGCAAAAACAATTTGCTGGTCACTAATGTGTTTCCTAAAGAACTGCAATGCATGAACTATCTTTCCTATTTCTATTTTATCTTGACTCCTGCTAACGCTGCTAGCATTAAAGCTTCCTCAGAATTCCTTTTTATAACTCCTGGTTTTCAAGCATTTCTTTTTCTCAGCAACACTGGATAGCCAGCTTCAGATGCATCTCTGGGCCTGGAGAACTGAAAGCTTAAATTTAAACACAGATCTTTGATTAGCAGTCACTACATATTAACCAGAACTACTTTTGGTTTGCTTAATATGCAGGTGTGAATGGGCAAGATATTAAAACCTTTAAATATTAAGTCATCCCATATACAAATATAATTAAATAGGACAGCATCTTAGACAGCCTTGTCTACAGCTATTAGTTTACGTATTTGTAAATGTCTTGACTAATACTGACCAGAAGACTTGGACACACATTGCCGTTTAAATATTAAGCTTGCAAAATCTGACATAGAATTTAGTACCTTAACACTAGCAATTCTTCTGCAGTATACCACATCAAACAGTGGTACTCATATAAGCACAGGTACATACCTTGCTTTTATATAACCATTTCTCTTTCATTCCAAGAATGCTTTTTTGCCAGAGAGTTATTATTGCAATGCAGGAAGAGAGAGTCCATACTGTGCTGTGGCACAAGGAACATCTTTCTTCCTAGTTGTACAGTTAAAGTGATGTAATAGCATAGAATAGAATCATAGAATCATTAAGGTTGGAAAAGACCTCTAAGATCATTGAGTCCAACCGTCAACCCAACACCACCATGCCCACTAAACCATGTCCCTAAGCACCTCATCTACACGTCTTTTAAATACTTCCAGGGATGGTGACTCAACCACTTCCCTGGGCAGCCTGGTCCAATGCTTAATCACTCTTTCAGTAAAGAAATTTTTCCTCACGTCCAATCTAAACCTCCCCTGGTGCAACTTGAGGCCATTTCCTCTCGTCCTATCACTTGTTACCTGGGAGAAGAGACCGACACCCACCTCGCTACAACCTCCTTTCAGGTAGTTGTAGAGCGCGATGAGGTCTCCCCTGAGCCTCCTTTTCTCCAGGCTAAACAACCCCAGTTCCCTCAGCCGCTCCTCATAAGACTTGTTCTCCAGACCCCTCACCAGCTTCGTTGCCCTTCTCTGGACACGCTCCAGCACCTCCACGTCCTTCTTGTAGTGAGGGGCCCAAAGCTGAACACAGTATTCAAGGTGCGGCCTCACCAGTGCCGAGTACAGGGGCACGATCACTTCCCTACTCCTGCTGGCCACACCATTTCTGATACAGGCCAGGATGCCATTGGCCTTCTTGGCCACCTGGGCACACTGCTGGCTCATGTTCAGCCAGCTGTCGACCAGCACCCCCAGGTCCTTTTCCGCCAGGCAGCTTTCCAGCCACTCTTCCCCAAGCCTGTAGCGTTGCATGGGGTTGTTGTGGCCAAAGTGCAGGACCCGGCACTTGGCCTTGTTGAACTACAACTACGAGATAGGGAAAACTACTTTTTAAATACACATAGTTGTAGTAGCTAGTTACTACTAGCAACTACAAGATAGGGAAAACAAGTACAGTCCAAACGTGCAGAGAAATTAATGCCTTTAAAGTAGATACTCCTTGCTAAGATTAGGCAATGCAAGTACCTGAATAGTAAGCAGATTTCCATAATGTTCGATAGGGGAATGGTGAATAGTGATTTGATCTAAATGCAATGGTGACACAAGAATGAACAAACATAAAATAGACAGGAATATATATGATGGAAATTAAAGAAGGTTTCAACCACCAGAACAGGGAAGGTTCTGGGGCATTTGTCAACATGGAGGGAGAGAACCTGAACTAGTTCAAGATGGAACTTATCCAAGGATTTTCTGACTTTGCCTGTGCTATCTTAAAAGTAGACTCCAATCCTGTATCTTTACAGCCTTTAGAGTAAAACAGCAGCATGAATTATTGTACAAGTGTCACCAGTATAATGTAACCATACAGGATTCCAGAGACATTAGATGCTTGTGACCAAGAAAATGTCCCTGTCCTATCAAGTTCTTCATTACTCACTGTTTCTAAACATTGTAATTTCTTAGCCGTTCAGATGAGGTTCACTAACTGAAGGTCTGTGGGCCCAAGATTTTCATAATACCCAGAACTAGAAATTATAATCCTAGACTCACAAATACATAGCAGCTCACATCTTCTATTACTGCTACAGTTCACCTCAAAGATAATTACATGGGAGTCAATGAAGAGTCCCCAGCAGAGTGACTGCAAGATGCTCTGATGACCGGTTTCCAGCTGCTTTGCAAAATATTTGTGCTGAAAACCTATGTAATTATCATATGTGGGTTACAATATGCTGTTCCTTACTTTCTTATAAAGGTTGAGCAATAGCAAATAAAGATACACTACTGGAGCACAGTAAGATACAATTCTCTCTGATATAAGGGAGATGCTTTTATATCACTTTTGACAATGGGAGATCTTACCACATGCCTGATGGTCATTGCTGCAAACAAACATTCTGGCAGTGTTAGGTTTACGGTTGGACTCGATGATCTTAAAGGTCCTTTCCAACTTAAATGATTCTATAATATAGAGCTTCTAGTTATGGAAGATCAGTACCTTGATCTCCTTCAGTTTCCCCCGCACAAAGCCATGCTCTAGCACTGCTTCCTGTACCTCTTTATTTTCTTTTAATTGCAGTGATTTAGTCAGACAAAGCTCTTCTTTTGCCAACTCCTCATCTCGGGCAGCGTCCTGCTCCAGGTTAAGTTAGTTGCACTGAAGTCTGTGTGATTGCTCACAGACCAACAGACACAACAGAACACTGAGTGCAGCAATCAGGCACTGTGGGGAGACTGAACTCAAAGCGACTGGAAGAGGCACCCGCCAGAATCTCTGAAGGCCGGTGGAACGTACTCGGAAGCTGGGTCTATAGGGAGGTGCTGGGAGGCTCCAGCGCCAGCAGAGCCCCACCGAGCCCAGCCGGGCCGGGCCTCCCCGCAGCCGCAGCTC
>NW_008825429.1:834453-841179 GCF_000699105.1 Pygoscelis adeliae
GGGCAGGCCTGCTGATGTCCCGCATGCCGCTGCTCGCATTCCCCCCTGAGTGCCGACCACCGAATCATTTCTCCCGGCGCCGGAGGAGGAGAGCCAGGGCATCTTGTTTAGGCCCCAGCCAAGCTGATACGAAGCCAACTCTTCCCATGCAAAGTGCTGGAAACTTGCTAAATCTCTCCAGACATATGAAGGCTACAAACATTAAGGCAAGGGATGAAATACTCAGGGTGCAGCAAGACTTAATTAAACGTTTTCCCCCTCCTGCCGTTTCAGACTTGTAGGTGAATACTGAAATAGGCTTCAGGAAAAGTGCTGTACCCTGGCCATTACCAGAGCTCTGCTTGGAGATGCATCCTCTGGGGCACGCTGAACAGCCTTTTAAGTCATCCCAGGGAAATGGAAGGGCGATTATTTCCCCTTACAGGATAGACTAGTTTGCCTAAGACATCTCTCTTCTCTATTTCTATCTTCGGCTCTGCCTGCATCCTGCTCCATTTCAATTCTTGGCATTGGGATTGAAGGTTTGGTGAAGCCTAATGTTAAAACACTTCAGCATGTGAATGCAATAGGACCATCTGTTACACGAGGCACAAACCCAGTACACAGTCACCAAGGTCTGTTCTCTCCCTGATTCACTCAGATAGGGGAAAATGCAGGCGTCAGGCAGAAGACACATGCATCAGGTTCTTCATCCCTCAGCATCCCATCTTTATGGGGAGGATGGACAGAGAAGAAGTAATCGATAAAGAGAGAGATTATTGAGAAACTTGCCAAGAGAAAGATCTCGAGTTTCAAGATGTTCAGGTTGTAGAGGGCCCAAAATCTGGTCCCAAGAACAGACAAAAGCAAGATAGATTATATGGATGAATTTAAGGTGTCAGCGTGGCTGCACAACAGAAATTGTGATGATGCCAATGTCAAAATATAGGAGTAATTAGCTAAGGTCAGGCTACCAAAGAGAAAAGGGCACTTCAAAAATACAATAGGTTATCAACTTAAGATATGAGCTGAACCAGTTCAATTTAAATGAAGCTCTCCAATGAGGAAAAGTTCTTAACTAGTTCAGTTCAGGAAGCACAGTGGACACAGTCATTAACCATTTTTGGGAGGAGACATTCTCTTCCCTTTCCAGAAAGCCAACCCACACAATCAGTCTGGGGCTCCAGACACCACGTTTGCATCTTGCCCACAAAACTAGCATAGCTACCTTTCATCCCACAGACACCCAGCACGAGCAAATAAAGTTCTGTTCACTGCTGCTTGCCAGACAGCCTAACCCAATATTCCGGGAAACGTTTCAAAACACTGAAGTCTTCCAACAGAGAGCCTCTGGGAAAACCACAGAAGGAAAAAAGTATACTTACAGGTGAACCTTTCCTCATCTCCTTCTTCTGTTTCCACACTTTGCTGCTTAAATTCAGTCAAGTCTGTTTGGAGGACTTCATCAACTGCAGCATGGATCAACGATGCTGCAAGAAGTGGTGAAACACCTCTGCTGGTAAGAAAAGGAAGGGAAAGCAAAATAGACTGCATTAGTTTAAATTGAGCTACAACCTCACTGTTTATGGCTGGTGACATCAGAATTAGAAAGTATTACACAAAATAATTTCAACTTCATTAGTAAACTAGTAGAAGAAACCATATGTTCGGTATTTATTCATACAAATCTTTAGTCAGATCTTCAGTTAGACAACTGCTCTCTCAAGAATGCAAAGAGGAAGAAGCGTATGAATCATGTTTTCAAACTGTTGCCTCACACTCCAGTCGCAGATGGTACCTCCTTCTCTTGAGCTCTCAGATGGGAACTGCTACCTTCAATTCTAGCCTCTGAATGCAAACATTTTGTTTCTATTCACTACACAACATTTCTTGCTTGCAGTCAACTGTCTTACCGCAGACATCAGGATCTCTGCATTGTGGTACACGCAAGTCTCCAAGAAGGTTATTTAAGACAGCAGTTCCCCTCCCTCGACAATAAAAGTCATGCTCAGTACTAACCTACAGCCCTTTAACACTCAGTTTCTCCTGACTGGAAGTTCCCCAAAGAAATCACCCAGGAAGAAGGTGCAAAAAGCTGGCACTGGAGACTAGGCTAAGAAAAGACTCCAAGACTTGTGATTTAGCTGAAGCTTTTAGGTAAGCATCTAGAAGATAATAACGCTACATGATCTACACACCCTCTCCTTTTTACTCAATGCTTTATGCAAGCTACATGCTTTATAGGAAGCACATACTTGCTATACTGCTTTTGAATCTGTAAACAAATAAGCCCCATCTAACTTTAAAATGGGGCTAGTAGAAAATAACTCTTTTATATTCACTATATTCCCATGGCAGGCACCAACATTCCAGACATTTTCAAAGAGCACAATGAAGAATAAGCATGGACACGCATAAAAAGCATTTTATCCATTGTTCATGGAGTGTTGATACCCACAAAGTATCAAAGTATACAACCAAAGCAAATAACACATTAAGGCACCTGCAGCAAGTCAAGGACAAGACTTTGTTTTGCCAGGAAACATTTAGGAAGTCCTACATAAAACTGGTTGGCTACAGAGTAAGAAATGGTGGAAGCAACTGGTCTCTGCAGAGGTTCAACAGAGATGACTGGTTTTGTGCGTACAGAAGAGCGGGGAGGGGAAGACCGTGAGGTTTTAGATCCCAGTGACAACAAGCTGAAATGCATTTGCCATTGTGTTTCTGAAAGAGAGGCCTTGTCATATCCTCACAGCCATGTACGAGTACCTCCTGTGGCAGCAAACAGAAAGCATTGTGTTAGTCAGCAGGCTGCTAACAGAAGCGTGTTTTATGCTACGCATTCTGTAGCAGTGATGGCCTACTTTAATGAGTCATTTTGGTACTTCAAATAGATGGCAACATGTTTGCAGTCCTTTCAGTGCTAGCTGCAGTCATATCACATCAAGGAAAGGCAGAAATTGGCTTTTTTTTTTTCCAGGCTAATATGTTTAAGAGTCAGTTCCTTTCCTACCCAAGTTAAAAGTAACAATGCCTGCTTATAATCACTCTGACACTAACAGACAACCTTGTAAAAGGTCAAGCAAGAAACACATCCGAAACGGATATGGCAACACCCCCCCCCCAAATCCTGCTTCCTGTTTTTGTTTGTATAGGTGGAAAAGAAAGGAATATTAAAATACAAGCTACGCAAACAATGTCAGATTGTTTCAGCAGCTAATGCTGCTGAGAGTCAGAAGCTTTAGTTAAAGTAGGTTTCAGCTCCAAGAACAGAGACAAAAAATATTAAGTGAAACAGCTATGCATTTAAATGCACACTGAGAGCCACAGCTTCAGTCATCTTCGGAATTTCTCTGCTATGCTGGAGGAAAAAATTCAAATCTAGCCAGGGTTTCCAGCTTGGCATCAGAAGAGAGCTTAATGCTTTGATTTTAAACTTCGTAGACTTCTGCTTTCCAGAGCCCTGACTTGCTGAACTGGATCCATAAAAAGAAGCTTAAACAAAAGGCAATATACTAAATGTTATAATTCACAAGTCCTGTATAAACCTCTGCTTACAGGATGCCTGCAACAAAGAAAAGGTTTACAAGTTATGTCACATCCTTCAACTTTTTCCAGTTGCCACCCAGTTCCTAAAAAGGAAATTCAGAGATTCCTCAGTACTGATATGCTTCATTCAGCTTTGCTTCCCAAGCATTTCCTCCCCCTCCACAGTTTTGCAAATCTATACAAAGAAAATGGTTGCTTATCAGGATTTTATTTGTTATACAGCCAGCAACAACAACATTGAGCAGTTGATTCTGACAAGTTGACAAAAGATAAAAGCCTAAAAAAATGACCCTACCTATTTAGTTTAACCTCAGTTCTGAACAGAACATATTCGTTGATTACTTTATAAACTCTTAATACTAGTACTACTATATTGGTAAGCCTAGTTTTTACACAAGCTCAGGTAAATGGAGCTCCAAGGCAATGGTATCTTCCATTCTGTTTAGATGTTTACTGGTTCTAATTTTATACTCTAAACCAGAGACTTCAAGAGTTAACAAAATATGTAATTAAAGAAGAGTAAGAACTGCTTCTTTAGTTGAGAGCTACAAGGTCTCACTTGGCTAGAGAGTATCTGGAAGCAGACACAGTACCTATGGCAACCAGTGTAAAAGCTGAAGCCCACTGCAGTTACCAGAACAGACTTCAAACCTTTCCCATAAGCAAAGAAGAATGTCACTTATTGTTAAAATCTTCCTTTCGAAGAAGCCCAAGACACCTTGCTGACAGGCTGAACCAAGCATAATTTAATCTTCATGAATCAGAAGAAATAATGTAGCTGTTTTCTAAGTGGGAAAACAACTGTGTTGGGAAGAAGAGGGAAGCTGGTGGGGTGTGTTACGTGGAAAGGATGTTACCTTCTCTTAAGAGAGTCTTAGAAGAAACGTGTCAGCCCCATTTCTATGACACATGCAACACTAATTACCTAGCCTCAGCCTACACAGGCTAGTAGTAAACAGACTTAGAATTTCTTTGCTACAGGCTATTTCTTTGCTAACAAAAAGGGTGTGTTTTGACCACAATAAAAAAATATTTAAAAATAATTAATGCGTGTTGTAACAGTGCAGATGAGGCATTGTAGCTTCACCACCAGCTAAAGTCAGATCGCCAGTGGCTGGAGCATGGAGTTCATATCCTCCAGTCGCTTCATGGTAAAATACAAGCCTCATTTTATGAACTTGAGTATAGATAAAAGTGGTAAGTTAAAGAGTAAAGCAATACTTATGCTAATAAAGAACACACTTAAATTTATACGCCATCCTCCTTGAAAGATTCTGGACTACTGGACACATACGGTATTGTTAAAAGGAGCTATGCAAAGCTTCTGCTGATCTACATACCTGTGGGCCAAAATAAAGTTACACACGGAAGTAGAAAGCGATTATGATTTTTTGCATACTTTAGCTTTGGCATGAGTTGCAGAACAGAACTTACTTCTCTTCTTGTTCACCTTGTTTCTCTTCTGCAATACCATTTAGTTCTCTATTTTATTTCACTTTAAAAGACCAGCTGTCATGCCATCACAGCCACAGTGTATTCGTATATGTCAGATCAATCATAAGACTGCTACTGACCCCTTACGTATCAGCCTTCAGAAATAAAAGACAGAATATACACAAGTTCCTTCAGGAAGCAGAAACCCTAGTAAGATCACTTCTTATTTAGTTTTATTTGGGTCACTAAATCCCCAGTACGCTTGCAGTGAGTGTTGCAAACAAGTCACCACTTCAAAGATGCCCCCACCTCTTCTTCCACTCAAATTTAAGAGGCTATATTCAGAAATCTCTAGTAAACAGCTTTGTGGGCAAGGGGGAAGCATCCAGAGCATCAAAGGTCAGGCCACCACATCTTGTCCAGGGCCTCAACTACGACTACACTTTTTTCAAAGGCTTGAAAACAGATGACACACTTCCTGTCGTGCTCTATGCCCACAGCTTACAGCAGCTTTGAGAAAGCAGAGTAGTGCAGCAGATGGCAGACTCCGAACAGCTGCTCTTCAGCACTTTGAGCAGTGAGAAGCAAGCTCTGCGTAACCTGGTGGAGAGTGGTACAAAGCCTCACTAGGACATACCAAACACCCAGTGTTTATGTGAAGCCTTCTGAATTTTTAATTACTTTTTTGGAAGGAAAATAATTCACATCCCCCTGCCCCAAACACACACATTCTCCCACAGTACTGTCAGGAAATCTCTGTTTGTATAAAGAGAAGCATGAGAGATTACTAACTCTATTGGCCAAGTTGTTGATTACTTGTCACCTTTCAAATTAAAAAAAAAAAAAAAAAAAGTTACATGATGTTCTCTCTAGGTATTATTACCAAAGTCATGGCAACAAGGCAGCAGTGGTATTGTAGGCCAGAGCACCGCCATACGATCCTCTTTTCCTTTCAGAGTGCACACACACACACACACATATATATGCATATGTTGAGGAACAAAGAGGTGCTATATCTGCTAGCAAAAGCTTCTAGCGTAAGTCAGCTGCAGCTGACTTATATCGGAGGGAAGATATATTTTTACCCTTATTTGCTACCCAGGCTCTGTAACACCAGAAGATCGCATACAGTACAGCTTTGACACTAAAGCAAAGTTTGCCACTGTGGACTCAGTGTGTGTTTCCAGCAGTTACAGCTATATCAGCAAAGTGTTTTTAGTGCAGATCTGCAGATGCCAGCAGTTCTCTAGTAAGTGAAAGATCCTCTCATACTGCCAAAATAATAGCAGGTCACAAGTTTCCTCATAAACAAAAGCTGCTTGTATTCAGTATTTTCTCCCCAATCTGCCACTTTTATTTCCCTCCCCCCCTTTTTATTCTTATAATCATCTACAGAGTGTTTCCACTCAAGTGGCTCTAAGCATTAGTATTTATTACAGCAGCACCCAGAGTTCCCAGGGTGATGGTGACCAGAAAAGCATGTATCTGTTGAGGAGAGAACATCTGACATCCTACAATGCATAGGAAGTTGTTTCTTGTGTTAATGACATCAGGTCTTTACAGTAGATGAACAAGATGGAATCAAAACAAATATATAAACAATGCCACACAATTTCAATCTTTTATGTTTCCATCTTTACATGAAGCAGTTTCTTCCAGATTTTCTTCTGAAACTATTGGAAGCAGCAGCTTTAGAATCCAGAATCCATCTGTTTAGACCCTTCAGTCATCATCAAACAGGTTTTTCAGAAAATGTGCAATGGA
>NW_008825429.1:841201-846431 GCF_000699105.1 Pygoscelis adeliae
AGCAGGAAGAAAAACAACAAAGCAGAACAAGAGAGGCTTAATTCCATGAAAGCCACTTTTCAATTAAGCCCTAAACCTGTTGTTTCAAAATTGAGTATTTCTTACCTTGATGCCCAATTCAAACAGCAACAGAAAGGGTGTTTCACACAGATTACGAGAGAAAAATATGCAAGTTCTAGAGAAAGACAATTTCAGTTTTCCAAGCAGAACCAAAGAAACTGCTTTAAACACGAGCAAGCCAGCCCTAAAGGTTTCCTCATCATTATAGATTTGATCTTTTTTTTCAGCATTTCATCAAGTTTTTTCTCTCTTGCACCATACATACACTTTCTTTTTAAAGGCAAAGTGATTCTTTCCCAAAATTACTATTGAGAGTATATTGTAACATGGAAAACTCCCTGGGAGTTTTAAATTAAGAAATGTATTCTGAAAAGCAATTTACTGACCACAAAATTAACAGTTTGTCCAGCCTCTATATACTGTTGGAGGCAGGTCAGCACAGCCAGAAACTTTATTATCCAGAGACACATGTGGGCTGCACATCATTTCTCTCAAGCTGTGTATTGTCCTGCCATCAGTTTCAGAAGCAGCAGTGGGCAAACCACTAACAACAGAAAACAAACTAGTTTTGACCACCACCCAAAATTACCACAGCTGGTTTGTTAACCATTTGCTAAATTAACTAGTAAACAGCAGAAGTGCCACATTCCTCTTGTGCGTTAACTTTATCAAGGCTTCCAATTCTAACATTATTAATCATAAACCAATGAGAACACTGGTGTTCCTGAAAGAGTAGGCTGTTTCTGCTAATCCCATGCTTGCTTTCGCTACCAAGCACAACCGGTCCCATGAAAACTAGAAAGTTTGTTTGCAGGCAATGACACGTGAAATCACTTTCTTGTCTGAAGTGATTGGATCACTGATACTGTAAACATGTTCCTAGCAATGAGAAGCATTAGTGCATTACAATAATATACACTAAATGGTACAAATTAGGAATAAGGAAGTAAGTTTCAGGGGATTTATTAAAAGCAGAGGTCATGGTAGACAGGGTATTAGTAGTTTTCACAGAGGAAGGGACTAAAGGGAGTTTTAAGAAGAGACTGGGGTAAACCAGAGGCAAGATAAGATTTTTGTTTCCCTTCTTCATGATTACATCACATAAAAAACATCAAAATATCAGAATTGCTGAATTAACTATTCTAAAAGCAGGGAAATGCTGAAAATAAAGATGCCAGGGCCACACCTTGTGTGTAAGCGTTACTGTGTAAAACACAGAGACACAAAACAGGATGCTGAGGCAACTGAGAGATGAAACACAGTGAATCGTTTGGGAGGCGGCAGAACAGGAAGCCGAAGCCTCACAGCTGTTATTGTAGCAAAGTCTCCTCAAACAGGAAGGCTGCTGGAATTTCACATTGTTCTTTGGCTATGTCACAGGATGGTCATACAAGTTTCAGCTCCTATCAAGGGAAAGGAGAAATTTCTGTATTCAGGGGTCTGATTTCATCTCATGTTCTGTTTCAGTACAAGTTAGTACAATTTCAGGTTAATTTCTAAAGCTCTGGAAGTAACTAATGGACTCTTCATTCACATTGACCCATTTCCACAGATTGTCGGAACACATCGCTCTTACGCAAAAGTGTATGTTAATTAAAATTCTGCAAAACAAGATTACTTAAGCCTGCCCCAATTCTTCATAATTTTATGTATGTATTTAGCTCCATACAAGGCAGGTAGTTCCATTGATTTAAATGAATTATTCAAAGTAGAAACATCTGCAAGGCTTCACCGGATTAGCGATTTAAGCACAAGTCCTGCCAGGAAGCAAAAGCGGTTGGCTGTCTTAGCTAGTGTTTCACTATGCTAGCTGCGTGTGCAGAAGATTGTTAAAATAGTTCATTTTAGATTAGCAAAGACATTCAAAGGGGTTAGCCTGAGATATCCAACTGCTTCCATATAAGAGATGTGTGTAGCCTTAGAGAAGCAATAGCATTCAGAAACTCCTTGCTGGACCTAACAAATGTTATTCCTTACCCCATTCTCTTCTCAACAGCAATCCTGATTGGTGGTAGAGGAAAAATGTTTCTCCTTGCAAAGACACAAAAGCTTATGCCTCCAAGCAACTAGAAGGACAAGCTAAACATCACCATATGTTGTCTCATGAGCCAAGGATATTGCTGGACCTCTATTGGCTTTGGGCCCTTCAAGGCATGACCCACACATCTGTGTGGGTGTGAATTATGTATCTGACAACGCAGAAATAAGAAGCAGAACTGCAGAACTGTGTGCCCAACTCGATTCCCAATAACACTTGATCTATAGAGAAACCCTTCATCATTACTAATCATTATGTAAAATACATTCCGTGATGCTGGATTGTTAAAGAAGTCTCAGACTGAGGAAATACAGAACAAGCATCAATGCCAGAAGTCAGCAAGGTACATCCAATAACATCTTCATAGTGTTAAACCTGGTTATATTGACACTGTAATATTTGAATGTGTGTATTTTCCACTGAGCTGCCATCTGTGTGTTAGGGATGCTACCGTGATAGCCTGCAAGAGCAGATCACTGGATCTAAGCTACAGTGACCTCTCGCGAACTCGCTTCCTAATCTGACATCACTTCTGCATCTTTAACAACTTTTACACAAACATTTAAATATCTTGTGTCATCCCTCCCCTTATTTATCCTTTTCTTAAAACCTTCAGCATCCTTCTTTCTCCTATTTCTTTACATTCCCTGATCTATTTTATCGAGGATTTGGGGAATTAAGATCAATTGAAAAGTTTATTTAACCTTCAAAACTGCATTTTGAGTTGATCTACAGTAGCAAACCTGGGAACATGGGAAAGAAAGCATAATGTTTGGCAATTTCTCACACAGAGACTTTAGTTTTGGTCCTTAATTACACGGATTATGAGAAGAGGGCCTGCACTTTCAAAATACTAGATTCCTGTCTTGGCCTTGGGCTCTACCAGTCTTTTCCTCCACATGCAAGAACTTAGCCTACCCAATAGGAAACTGCAGCCTTTTTGCGACTGCAGAATGAGGTTCCTCTTCGTCATGGGAGTCCAAAACCGAGCTGTAAGTCTGCTGGGATCCCTACATTTGACACTTCAGGTATGCTGCACTACGCCCAAGTGCATAGCTTCACACACAGGGTTACTTCACTGTTTTGCCTGCAGGCAGCCACAAGAATTTGTAAAAACACTTCCCTTATGTACTTTTGTTTTCCAAGTATGTTTTGTGAAAAGAAGCATAAATAAGCGGATTGCTGCACTTTTATTCTGCTTTGCTTTCTTTAGCTATCTTCCCTTCCCCCCTCCCCCCCTTTTTTTTCTTTTCTTTTTTCCCCCCAGCTCAGGACTTAAGAAGCTCCACAAAGCAGGCTGTCTAATCAGAACTGGCTGCAGGGCAGGTATGTGAAAAATGCAGCTTCTGACAGGGCAGGCTCTTTTCTGTGTAAACACCAGAAGTGACAGGTGAGATGAAAGCATTGCAAAAGCAGCAGTCGTCTTCTGCTTCCACTTGTTAATATGCCCACTAGAGAACAACAGAATGTTAGCAGATATGTAACTCAGAAATACTGTTTTAAAAATCACTACAGTTTGAAGAACCTATCCCATATCTCTACAGCTTCATACCTTCCTCTATAAAACAATTTTAGAAAACATTAGCCTGGCTCACGTGGCAGATGGGTTGCTATATGATAAGTATTTGTTCAAGACTGGAATTACCCTGTTCTTTAAAGCGCTCATCCAGACCCACTCTTGCTCCAAGGAGTTCAAAGATTCAGTGCACACGATGAATTTGCAATCTCTTTTAGGAATGCAACAGCTGTGTTTTGTTTAAGAGCAATTTAGACAAAGCACAACTAAGTAATGCAATGATCAATGGGGTCTTTTTCAACTACAGCCTAAAAAACTAATTTTTTTTGTATGTGTTTCTCATCTTTAGGTTTAGGCACACTGTTTAACTGAACGATGTTATCTCCAGGAGCATCTATGTAATATAAGGCACAGAAGTAACTTGATTTTTTTAAGGCAATTTAAGTACCTAAAAATCACCTATACACTTTCAATAACAACAACAAAATCTACTCAGTATTCATAAACTCACTAGATGGTAGCTAGAGAGACAAGTAATTCAAATGCTGTTTTCTATTCCTTTATCAAATTCCTCTAGTAACCAGGTAACATTCAGCATACCTAAACAGAATCAGTCTCCCTTAACTCCCCGTCTTCACTAGTTATCCCCAGTACCATAGCACAAAGTCAACTCTCCACTTAGATATTTTTTTTTTTTTTAAGACCATCCACAATCCCTTTTCCTGACTCTTAAACACTTTAACAAAGCAGACCGTAGCAGGAACTTCATAAAACCCAGAACACGCAGGCCCTACCCGCTGAGGTGCTTCAGGAAGCAGACACAAAGACAGAGAGCATCAGGAGACAAGAGGTTAGAGCAAGGCAACTTGTTCTTGGTGAATCACCAGCTTGCCAAAACAAGTAAGTCACATCCAAATTCTTAGCTTAGAGGAAGTCTAAACTGATAAGGATGAAGGTTGTAAGATGTCTCTCCTAAAATCAGGGGATGGCGGAAACATCACTAAAAGAAGAGCAGTGTTTTCCAGTGGTGGTGTGACTACGCTCTTGAAGTTTTGAGAAAACATCAACTTGAGAAACCCACGCAAGCACGCCCTACTCACCAGGACCACTCAAGAGGGCTAGGAAGCTGAATACTTTCCTAGCTGGCTTGCTTCTTATGCCTTACAGCCCTGCAGGGCAGGTTGCAGCTCACTGACTCCCTCCCTCCCCAGACTTTCAAGTAGATCCACGCAGGTGCCCTTAGGGACTTGAATTCAAACTACTGGCACTTTACCACAAGAATCGCCCTATCACGCTAATTGCAGGATTGTAATTTAATCTGTCATGCACCCACAGTGGGAGAAAAATATTTTTGAGTGCACACAAACATTACTATAAAGGCACAGATCTCAGCAGGAGGCCTCTGACAGAAGCACGCTATTAAAAGCCCAGCTTTCAGGAGAATATTCACAAAAACAATTAAGAAGGGGGAAATAAAAAAATTAAAAAAAAGCTAAAACTCCCTGGGAGACTTGAGCGGATCTCCCCCGAGGCAGCCCGCGCCAGGCAGACCGTGAGGGGCCCGCGGGCCCTGCCGAGGCTGGGGAGTCTCCCCAGGAGGAAGCGCCCCCCGCCGC
>NW_008825429.1:847131-848875 GCF_000699105.1 Pygoscelis adeliae
GGGGACGGGACAGTTTTCGCCCGAGGGCAGGTTCCGTTGCAGAGGGTGAGGGGAAGGGAGGGCAATCGGAAATAGAGAAGGGCTGAAACGGAGTGTTCGGAACAGAAACATGTTTACGAGTGCCATCTTCTCACCGAGCCCTCCCGGTGCTCAACACTTACCCGGCGGAACAGTTTTCCATCCTAAAATACTTATTCTACATCAGATTATAAAGAATTACGCGCCCTGACAGAGGTACGTGCAGCTGGTAAGGGTGCACAGGCTACAAGTTCACCCAAACTTACTCACTGAGGCGATTCTCCCCCCACACCGTTGTCACTCACAATCCCTTTGCGTTTCCCTTCCCACCCAAATGCTTATAAAAAAAGCTTCAGAAGACCTGATTTTGTAGCCATGCCAGGTTTTTTTGCTGTGCATAATTCATTGCAAAACACCTGTGCTAGCTTTCAAAAACCTTACCACAGGCAAAAATACAAGGCACCACACTTAAATAGACTGTTAGCTAAAGGTACAGTGATTTTGATCTGTTTCTCAAACTAGTTGTAGTTAATTAACCATGTCTACCAAGTCAACTATAACCTTTTCTTGCTCATTTAAGAGCACCACTTAGAAAAGGGAGAGTGTCAGTAACAGATGGAACAATCTTTGTCCCAAGCTGGAATCTTCCAAGAAAAGATTGAAAATCCTGAATCCTAGACTCACAAAAATAATACTGTATCAAAACCCGCAGTGAGGTTAGTAGGACACAGGCATCCACAATACTTGCACTGACCTCTCTCCTAGATCTTTTGGGCCCTTTTGGGTATTCACAGCATATCAACTAAAATCCCTTTCCTTCTTGCCTCACACAGAGCTGTGGAACAGTGTAACTTTGGTGTAGTACCAAAGCACAGTGCCATTCATTTATCTCTTCCAACTAAGAAACGGCAAAAGTCTCTCCCAAAAACAGGACTCTAGTTTATTACTTTGTCTACTGGCTTTCTGATTTCTAATACCATAAAACATGGGCCTTTCATTTGGGAAGTATTAAACAAATAGTTTTATCAAGACATTAACCTGAATATTCAGTTTCAGGGGGGGGGGACCCCCAAAACTCTTCCCCCCCCAATTGCAATGTCTTTAATGCTATTTGTATTCCCCATCTCCTGGTCCACATTCAAACATCTAGACGTGAACAGGTGACATGTCTTTTCTTCCAAACAGCAGCAGTTTCCCCCATGCACAACTAGAAATACCTTTTTACTTCAGGTATTAAGAGAGTGATAAGTATTCTGTCCTTACATTATAGTATCTTCCAGGGGTAACTGGATATAATAGAACATTTTTAGAGGAGGAAGGAATAAATTATCAGATGCTGCAAAGCCAGGACAGAGAACACATTACCCAGAAGCACATGTTCAGTGAAATAATATTGCTGCAAGCATTTGCAGTACCTTGATTTCTTGTTTTCTCTTTCTCAGACATCTCTATTTCAGAGCGTTGGCTCATGTTCTGTCCCCATTCTACTGAACAAGCTAGCAAACACAATATACTTCACACTTTTTTAAAATCGCAAGAGCTCTCTGAAAAAGAAAGGGGAAGCGCAGTTAATGCTTTCAAAACTTGCTTATTTTTTTATACTGGGATACTTCACAAAGGATCCCATAAAAATAAATTCTCTATGAAAAAGAGAGGGCCACTATTACACTTTTTCAAGTAGGCTTTTAATTCAGTGGTTGGATGCTCAGTTTTGTGAAGGATCTGA
>NW_008825429.1:848890-856535 GCF_000699105.1 Pygoscelis adeliae
CTAGTACAAATTTAGGATTCACGACAGATTGAAGCATTGGGCACAAAGTTAACTGTGTTCAGTAACAGACTGCTGAGGTTTTGAGAGATTTCTAAGCCATTAAAGTTAAGGAGATTCTTATCCCACCTCTTCCCTTTGTATTCCCATGCTAAACTATAGTGGCCTGTATCCTGCAACATCCCTGCTATGATCACTCCCTACTGGCAGTTCCAAGAACAAAAATTGTTTTAAAATAGTTGAATGATTTAGGAGAGAGCAACCCTAGATACGGAATGAAATCACCCCTTCAGTATTACTAGCCCTAAAATGGCTACTGATCACTTTCAGGCAGATGTTTTTTGTCTCTACTGTATTCTTTCCCTGCTCCTATCAGAGATCTAATCCTTCTTTTCTTTCCACAGAAAAATAATTATCAGATCAAAAATCTGTATTTTGATATTCTTCTTAATCCTGAGCACTGCATTGTCTGTCTGTCTTTTGGCACCAACTTTCTAGGGAGACCAACTGCTACTTCCCTCTCCCCAGGCTGACAAAAGCAAGCTTCCTAAGGCACGCTAGTGCCATCTCAGCAGGGACAAGCATGCAGCCATATCATATAGATCAATTAATTTTTATTTTTTCATCAGCTATGGGAGCCAAATCTCCTCTCTTGAGTGAATGATGCTATTTCAAAGGTAACTTCCTAAATAATAAAAGCTTTCCCTGGAGCTTTTCCCATGGAATATAAACTGAAAGCAGAAGAGATTTATTTCATAAGCCATAATTCCTTTCTTTTTTCCAGTAAGAACCGTAGACATGAGACATCTAGTGCTCACCTTAACGTTAGAGACACATCTCCAGGGACTTCATAATTTTAAGAAGTTTCTTGCTCTCTTGTACCTTTTAGAGCAATCCCAGGAATATGCCTCTAAATTTTAAGTAGAAACTGAAAGTGCCCATCACCTCTGCATTCTTTCCACTCCACTCTGGAGACAATTGCCACCACCAGCCTATGTGCCAGGCCACAGCACTGAGAGCCCACTGTGGCACCTCCTGCACCACGCAGCCTTTTCCCAGGTCGTGGCCACCCTGTGCTGCCCAGCTGCAGAGGGAGAACAAGCTTCTGTGGCAGCTGGTGCAGAGCAAAACCAATGCCTTCCCTTCCTCAGCCATAGGCACCGATGGTTCTGAATGACTGTTCGCAGTTACTAATACATCTATACCAGAAAGAACTTTGCCATTTGTGGTAGTTACAAGGGAGCCACTGAAATCTGCCAGAACACATGAATGGCTCATTCTAAGCACTTGAGAGAAAGATCCCAGCACTTTATTTCCACTGGGGCTAATACAGCAAAGAGATTTTACAAGCAAAAGTTTGTCTGCAAATGGCCAAAATAAAAGCCATGCTTGGAGAAAGAGGAAAGTGTTCTCACACAGATCAAAAGCCACGAACAATGACTAATGACAGGTTTCCCACACTTCCAGGGCCACCGTCTCCAAGTATCACAGAAAGCCCAGCCAACAGCCAGTGCCATACGCAGCAGCAGAAGCTTGTTGAGCGCACAGGTATTTTCAGAACCATATCCTAGTGTACCAAAGCAGGCTACAGAGGTAAGACAGGACTTGAATAACTGAATCAATACATGCACCCTGAAAGCTGTTATAGTTTATGCTAAGATCTATGTCCCTGAGACATTACAGCAAAATGATCTTTAAAACATGAAAAGAAGCTACTCGCTCCAGGCTAAGGGAGATGCAAAGACAGTTTGTTTTTAACCAGAAAGAACATTTAATATTTAGAAAACAAACAAACAGGAACTACAAAAAGAAACTTCTACCTATGGCTGGGTCTTTTAAGCAATACTATTAAAACATAGTCCATGTTTGAGCTGCAACTGTATAAACATTTGCTCAGAGGAACAGGCTTGGGGCTGTGGCTTTTTGTTTGTGTTCTCTTGTTCAGTAGATGCACACACTGTGTCAATTAAAACAACAGAGTTGTACGTTACCTTTTGTAGGGACTTGTCTTTCTGTTGTCAGTGAATCACATGTCAAGTTGCTCTCTGCATAGTCTGTGTTCAAATACAGCAGCCTTTGCACCATGTAAAACTGCGATGGCATCCTCCCATCCAACCACAATTAGTGCTGAAACTGTTTTGGGGTATAGATGATACAAACTGTACTTGATCAGATGACCAGGTATTATCAGCTATGCACACATGGAAGGAAAGGAAAGAGTATTATATATTTGTACAATTAGATTTTGTAACGTGGCACCCAGTGCCACAGTGGTTAGATACAGCTCCATATAAAAACATGAGGACTCCCTCCTTTCGACAACAAAACTAACCAACACTGAAATGACAATTTGGGGTACAGACAGTACAAACTGTATTTGACCAGGTATGATCAGCTGTGTGAACACAGAGGAAAAAAGCATGGGTACTCTACCTGACCTCCAGCAGCAGGAGGAGGTCTCATTTAACTGGGGCCCACTGACCAAAAGATACTGACTTGGCTGCACAGACCATAATTTGGGAATCACTGCTCAATGCAGATATACCCCTTCACATTTATAATTTCCTTTTTTTATGTCTCTTGGCATTATTCTCTTATGCAGCAGAATGACAGACTTGAAGTAGTGCTCTTGCTATTGCAGATGTAATTTAAAAATCTGACAGCTACTAATCATTTATTATTTTTGAAGATTCAAAGTCAGATGAAACAAGTCTCATTCCACACCTGAAGACTACAGCAGAGTAATGCTGATCTTAATCAGCTCTTACATTGCTGGCACTTGTATTGCTGACAAAGGCCCCAGAAATGACGGAAGAGGGAAATTTCATTTCCTTTCTATCAGCCACAGATAACAGTCTAGGTAGACTTCTTGAGTGTCCATACTGTTTGTAAGCTCTACTTGGACCAATGAATTCCAATTAAAAGCTTAAAGGCTTACTCAGTTACTAACTGATCATCCAGAAGAATTGGTTTTGTGATTAAATCAAGGCGTACAACAATCTAAGGTGTTTAACTTTTCTAAGGACAGGAAAGCAGTGAAGATTAAAAATACCTAAAAATGAACTTAAAGGGAAACAAATTTTTATAAGAAGTTTATTTTTCTGTTGTGCGGCCATTATACAAAGTAAGCAGCCAGAGCTGCCATTTTGTCCTTGGGTTTCTTTGGATTGAGTCTTCCTCCAGGCCTCCGGCCTTTACCTCTTCCTCGACCTTGCCTTTTTCCTTGTCCCCCACGGTGCATGGGGTGCCTCATGGCTGCATGTTTCAGCTCCACCAGATCTTGAAACACAGGATCACAGAATATGCAGCCTGAATGCTGGGTCTCATCACCAGGTAGAGGAGATTTAGCTTTGTTAAAATCTACGTCCACAAGGGCTGCATCACACAAGTCGCAGGTCTCCGGTGACACTCGGACTTTGTGGGCATTCTCAAAGAAGTGCACAATCACATTGCATTTGTTGCATGCCATCTTCCACTTGGGACCTGACGTCGAGTCTAGCACCAGAACCCCATTCTCACATTCAACACACTGCCCAATTCCAAGCATGCTAAGAGAATGCTGGCACGTGGGGTGGGTGCATTCGTTACAGCCCATTCCTGGTGGAAGAAGAGTAAAGCTAGACCACAAGGAACCCTTTATATCACTACCCACACTACCCAGTTTGGAGGAAGTGAGGTACAGACGTCAAAGACAGCTTAGTATATTATATGTTTTCTAAATCACTAAAGAATGGAACCACTCCCCAAATGGTAACTTGCCTTTTCACAGATTCAGAATAATCCCTTGCTCAAAGATTTTTCTGCAATGGCTTTCAGAATTGCCAGATACTGCCACTGTCCAGTACAGGCAGTTTGGACACATTAGTGATGAAAACTAATTATGTTTTCAATTAAAGGTATGGCTCCTAACTAACTGCTATTTTATACTTGCACTATACACTGTTAGTACAAGACATTTTTAATTAAAACATGGTAATAAAAAGATGCCAAAAAGCTCCTGATACTCAAGAGCTTCAAAGCACTACTTTAATTAAGTTTTGGTCTCACAGTTACCAAACTAACTGCAACTTTTACCCCTTCTTATATCCTTCAACAGCTTTTGACACACCATCTATCTTGGTATCAAAACACTCTCAAGACCTGGTCTTAATCTATAGTCCTATCCATACCAAGCATACTCCAATTTGCAAGGTGTCAGAATCTCAGTGTCTTTCACTGCATACTGAGTGTTACGAAGGTCACCTACTGTGCATGCATATAAATTAATTTCTTACTTCTTTTATAAAGAAAAAAGTATTCAGAAATGAGTTAACGAATACATTTTGGTCAGCGAGTTTAGCGTGAATTTTAGGTATCTGTAATCTCATTTGAACAGCACTTTATATCAAGCAACACTGATTAAAAACTACTAAAAAGCACGCTGTATACGCTGCACCTAATCTATTTCAAGTGAGGGTTATCTCTGCATGTTTCCAGAATTCCTACCTTTTTTCATGTCCCTGAAGGGAGGATGGTTGTAACAGTATGGACAGAGTGGGTAGCTCTTTCCTCTGGATCCAGACGACCACAGCACCAGCTCAAAGTCATCTAGGGGGCAACGCAACTCTTTGTAGAGTTTAATGGTACCATTCTGTGGGAGACTGTAGGTGTCATCACAGTGAGAGCAATGCAGACGACTTGGTTTGGCCTGGAAATAGAATACAAATCTCCTGAACAACTGTAGTGTCAATAGAGCTCAAAACTTGCAGTAAATCCAACTAGGGCTGCTCTCTGGTTTGTTCCCCATGGGAAAACTCCATCAGGCTTTTTGGTTTAGAAACGCACTCTTGACAACCACATTTGAATCTAAATTCAACAATGGAAAAGGGGTTTCTACTCAATGCTCCCCAGCAAGTGAAATTGAAATTCCAAGCATGAGGTGAACTTACCTGAATGTACTTCATGAAACGATGGCATTTACCACAGCGGGAAAGAGGTTTACCCGTGGCAGCTAAGGGTGAAAAAGACACTTCCATCAGCTCATCCATACCTGCGAAAGAGATAATCACATTTATGTTAGAATTCTAGTTCTTAAGAGGAAATCTTGCACAAAATCATCTACAGGACCTGTGAAGGACTGTCGTGGTTTAACCTCAGTCAGGAATGAAAATATTTTATTCACAATGCTATTCCTTGTTCAGGAAGACTTTTAAATACACAGCGTTTTGCAGTGAGCATGCACAAACACACAAGGGTAAGTACTTCAGCTAGTCTGAGGTTTCTGAAAATTCCCCACTACACAGTCACAAAATAAATCTGAAGTAGAGTTTTGGAGCCCTGACTCAGTCCGTTTGCTTTTGGAAAGCAACTTAATTTGACTGGCAACTTCCAGTCCTGGGACACAACTTTGCAGTAAGCCTAAACCTCTGAAAGGAACCTAATATGTAAGTATTTTCTAGTAGCATCTTTGCAACAATTAAGTAATTGTAGGGAACTCCACATGTAAAGAGTTTTACCTGCAATAGAATCCACAAAATAGTGAAATTTCCTTTTGAAAATATCAAGGGTGTGCTCCAGGACCTGATGATAATTCGCTTTACCTAGAGCTATTAAGTTGAGTTGCTTCTCTACAGCACTGCGGATCGTAGGAAGAACCAGTTCTGCATCTAACAGAAAACCAGAGACAACAGCAACAGAGAAGCAGCAATGAAAGATCAAAAAATGGGCATAGGAAACTGTCAATAAGTAAACTGGCATCAGTTTTAATTATCATAGTCTTTGGAATTAGTAATACTTTCCTAGATGCATTATTTCAGACAGAAATGCTACTTATACAGTGACAACAGCCCTTGACATACTGAAGGAAAAAGAAGGTAAGAGGATGGAAAGGGAAGAGCATTTAACTGACCTATTTTGTAATAACCATGAACCAGAACAATGCCAAGGTTTGTAGGCTTTAGTCTCCGGCCACTCTCCACTGTGACATAGTTTCGCTGGCAAATGTTGTTAATGTGGACTGGAATACTTGCATCAGTTCCTGCCACACAAAGGAAAACAATATATCCATCCGGAACAAAACAAAGTTTTCATCGAATTACTCATTTCTGACTTCTCTGGGTTTATGTCAAATTATAGTGCTCCTGAGACTGCTTAAAATTCAGATACCTTTTTACTGTTATCCAACTTCCAGTGGATAACTTCTCTCTCTAGTAACTCTTATGTCCTTTGCACTTCTGAGAAGTCTGAAACATTATGTTTTAACCTTAATTCTTTCATGTCTTCCAAGGCATTACTATCGGGAAGACACCTATTCTCACAATCACTTATTCTGGAAAAACACAGTGGAGTAAGAGACTATGTTTGTTTTGACTGGACAAATTTATGAAAATGCATCAAAGGAAACAAGTCAGATTAAAAAAGACAAGTAGTATTGTGGTAAATTGAATAATAAGATATATAAGGACTACTGGAGCCAGCAAAGCTGAAGCAAGCTGCAAAGGAAATAATTCCTAAGAACGGGGAGGTGCATTCTTCCACACAACATCAGCTCTTTCTGACAGGGAAGTGACAAGGATGTGTTATGAAAGGGTACTGCTTTGGCCAGAAACTAGGCATAAGGATAAGAAAGGGAAAGGAACGTGGAGGAAGAGACAATCTACCATCTGCTAAGAGGTGCTACAGGCATTGTGGCTTGAAGGGAAAAAAGAGATTGCTACTGTACCTATTCAAATGAATACTGAAAGGTCATTACCGACAGAGAGAGTTCAGAGGAGCGATTCAGACTCTTTATCCTGTAATACATCCACCAAGAGTGCAATGTAAGTTAAGCAAGTTCCTACCAATGCCATGCTTTTCCATCAGAGTGATAAGTTCTGCTTCTGTCAGATAATCAGGAGGACTGGTCTGCTTTTCCAGCAATTTTATTTCACCAATTGGAAAAAGATCTCCTTTCTCACAGTGGGGAAGGCTCTCTTCTAATGGGATGCTGTGCCATGGCATAATTTCTGTGAACCCTGGAGGTAAGGAAACAAACAAACAAAGATGAGAGCTTATCTTCACAGCTTTCAAAAGGCCAAGGTATATATTTCAATTTTAACATGGGCCGCATTATAGAGGTCAAAGTTAAGAGGCTGTCTGCCATACCATGCAGAAAATATGAGGCAATACAGTATCACAAGATGGTATCTCCCGCTACATTGCATCAAATCTATTTTGCATGTGACTCGAGTCAGGTTGATGTATGAAAAAACATAAATGCTTTCCTTGAATGAAAACACAGTGCCAGAATGGATAGGAAGAGTTTCTTAAAAAAAAGAAATACAAATAGTAAGTCATATTAATGTAATAAGGACTATTGGGCCAGCTCACCATAAAAATCTCAGTGGTGGTGCTACATTCATTTTACAGGGGCCCAAGAAAAAAAGTTTGCCTTTGTGTAATTTAACCTTCAAAAGGCGTTTGCTGTCTATAAAAAGACTGGTCTTCACATGGGCAAATGTGGCATTAAATCTTTGAGACTACTACATGAAAAATAAGACTTTTTCTATTGTAATTGAAGTATGGAAATGAAGACAAAGATTTGGTCTCTGGTCTTGATAGCTCAAAAAATGTCTTCAAAATTGTACTTGCCACCAAAGCTTCACTTTTATACGCATTCAGTGTATGGGGG
>NW_008825429.1:856548-866495 GCF_000699105.1 Pygoscelis adeliae
GAGAAATCTGTAGCTAACTACTTACTCCCTGATTTGTCTTACCTGGTGAAGTTACCACTTTTCCGATACACGTAAAACGTTCAGGGCCAATACTGAAAGAAATGGTGGTTTGTAGGTACTTGCAATCAGCGCTGACAGTGGCAATGAAATGCCGAGTTATATACTCATATAGTCGCCATCCATCTCCACCTGAGGATAAACAACATCTTACCCACAAAACTCAAGTCCTGCAGCTGTACGTAAAACCTGCACTAAAAGGTACCAGATTTCCACAGGTATCACAGGAAAAACTGGTACCTAAAAGAAAATAACATTCAAAAGTCCATCCAGTTTCCCCTTAAAAATTTCCTGCCTATAGAATCATCATGTCATACAGACACGAGCTGCATGCAGATGCTCTTGGAGAAGGACTGGCAATTTCACCAGCCCATCTCCCAGTTTTGCAATGTGTTTGAATGAGAGGATAAAGTAGAAAGGACTTTTCTTTTTTGCTTAAAAACAAAACAAAAGAGAGACATATGAACAAAAATAAAATGATCTACTGCTTAGTGCCACTGGAGACCACACCCTAATCTAAAACGTAAAATGGGATTCTAGTGGCAACTGCCACACTGGCCAGCTTGAAGTCCTGCAACAGATCACTCTAAAAATACTACCTGTTAACACTAATATAGGTTAAATTTCAAAGCAAAATTTCCATATTCACAATCTACAGACAGGAAATCCAATAGTCAAAAGGTTACACTGCCATGAACAGCTTCTAATTCTTAGTCCTGTGCTTTGCATATTTCATCTTGCTGTGTACATAAAGAAAAAAATCTTACACAGCCATTCAGTATCCCATACAATTACTCAAAATTTTAAAGCATTTGTTTTTCTATCAGAGATTATTTTACTGATTCATGAAAACCAGAAGTTATCAGTTTCCTACAACAATCATTATTAGCTATTAGCTATTCCTAATAAACAATACAATACATTCACTACACTTTCTTATAACCTTAAAATCCTTTTTTGAGGGATCACAGTGTACAGAAAGTCAAATGTTATATTTTTATATAAAACCCACAAACCATAGAGACTAAACTAAAATGCAGTTGAAGTTTGACTTTCAAGCACAAAAATACAATAAAATTGCAATACTTGGAAGTTACTATTCTGCGGCAAATTTCTCCTAGTGAAAGTAGGCATTAAGTTGGCTATTCCTTTTCCTTAGCAGTACTATGGTCCCTAGGATCAACTACTGAATAGCAGACCAGCTCTGAACTTCACTGTCACCAGAAGTTTAAGTTAGGATAAAGATTGCTCTCTCTTCACTCTCTTCATTCCTAAAAAAAAATTGTATTTTCTGTTGAACCTCAGGGATTTTCAAACTAGCTCCTATACCCCAAGGAACTAATTTCTTCACATAGTGTTCCAACACTACTGAATCTGCCTATACCTAATTCTGCTTCTGTTGCAGCTCTCATTGGAGTGATGGGAGGATGGTCTCCCGCATCATGGCCTTTCCTTGGACGATTAATGCCTTCTGATAGCAATGCTTTTACCTGGGTGAAGGAAGAGAGAGAAAACAGGCTGGCTGAAGTGGGTAACAGGTCTCTCTTAGCAGGTTAAGAAACTTTTCAGATCAAATCCATGAGAATACAACATCCATAAATAAAGGCAATTACAGGTATTTATTGTTTCTGGAGACCTATAGGCCAAGATACATTCTAAAACACAGACTAGAGAATGATTTGTTAGTACAGGTTTTGCTTCATATACTCACAGTTTCTGCCCAGTAAGGATTATTGGCTTGTTGCCTCAAACATCCTTTCAAGTCAAAGTTTTCTGGATAATGGGTAGTTTCTGTTCGAGGGTAGCTAATATAACCCTGAGTATAAAGACGCTCTGCTATTTGCATGGCATGTTGTGGACCCATTCCTAAGATGGGATAGGAGAAAACAAAAATCATCTACACATCACTGTGATTATGATTTGTTTGCTGCATCTGAAAGTATACCTTATCAAAGCATTTAAATAAATCACGGTTTGTCCTTTCCGTAAGACTTTTGTCACCTTTATCTTACCCAACGTTTTACTTTTGACAAGCTTTCTAAACTTGATCCTTCCCCCAAAATGATGTATTATAGGGAGAGGATGGTATCAATCTATATTTGATACGTCCTTGATTATTTCGTCTGAGAAGCCAAAATATTTTGCTTTAAAACAGTATGAAAATCTCAACTTTTTACACGTACCTAAAGCAGCACTGGCCACTCGTAGCATTTCTACCGTGTTCAGAGCCAGTGGTCTCTGCTTCACCTTCTCTTTTTTACTCACAGATTCTACCTAGAAAATAGCATTTTCCCAGTAAAAGTTTTGAAGTTTGGTAACTGGTAAATGTGTAATTTCAATCACATCTATAAACACGTGGCATACCTACCATTATCTATTCTTGTCATATCTGTTTTGTTTTCTTAAAACAGTAACCACTAATATATTTTTACTTTAGGAAATCTGACTGGAGATAATTTTACCAAATTCTAAAGTTACAGTCCTAAGGCCTGTAACTGTGAGCGCAGCAAGGTAGCTTATTGCTATCTTTACTTCCCATTTACCTCAGCAGCACGTACTTTCAGTGCTACAAGGATTTAGTGCTTATTCCAAGTAATGGTCCTAACTATAAAGATCCTGATTTTTAAAAGCTTCATGCAGTCTTTGAACCTTGATGGCTATAAGCATTTAAATCCAAACATACCGTCAAACAAGTATTGAACAGAGCAGAATTAGAAGTTAATTGGCTATAAAGACTGTACCATACACATGATTAAAAATTTAAATGCAGGAATATTGCCATATAAGTAATTAAATTATGATTTATACAATGTCTCATGGGAAATAAGAGGTCTGCTTGGAGAGATCTGAACAGTATTTCTTAGCAGGTTTAGTAATGAAGACTTCCTATCACGAGTGATGATCATTTCCAAAGTCAGTATTAAGAAGCGGTTTCTGCCGAGATGACCACACTAGCATAACATGAACTACAATAAAAAAAATCTCTTGCCCTTTATTCTCATATGAAATATGGCTCTACTGATACCTAGTAAGTATTATTACCTTTGCTTCTTTTGCCACCTTTGTTATATTCAGGAACATCTGAGCAATTTCACGGTCAAACACCCTCACTCTATCCCAATCCAAAGTGAGAGAACTTTCTTTTTCAGGGTTCACCTATTGGACCGGGAAAAAAAAAAATTAATCCCCACCAACTCTATTACTAGAAGTGTGAGAATGCACATTTCCAACAATAATCCAATAAGCAAATACTATTAATACCTGTACTAGGACACAAGTGCTCCAAACATGCAGTTGTATTCTTTTTCACAGGGGTTTTTGAGAAAAAAGGAGTACTTTGAGTTCTGGGGTTAGGGGGAATGACTGGAATTATTCCTGCAGTTAACTGAAATACTTTTCTTATTTTTAGTGTTGGGAACAGTAAAGGCTGAAATGGGCAGAAATTCAAAGTTTACCATTTTGATTTAGCAAAATCAATCATTTGTATTAAATTGTAACTAGGTCATGTTTCAAGTCCCATGTACAAAAATAAATATGAAGCAACCAATATGAGAGTGCACAAAACTCTCTGAAAACAGGCACCAACTATTTCTAGCATGACACGAGACACATCAGAAAAGAGATGACAATAGAAACCAGATTTCGTCTTTTTTTTATTTTAAAATCTAAAAATGGCAACTTTTTACCATCTATCCCTTATTTGTTTAAAAAATCCTTGTGATCACAAGCAGTAAAACCATGTTGGTTTGCTCTCAGAGCTTGGACAGCAGCGAGGCTATAAAACTGCTATAAGCTGCCAAAGTATTCAGAGGATTCAATTGCCAATTAACACAATGAGCATTTTATTTGCTTTAAAATTCCAATACTGAGCAATGCCAATGTTTGTTGGCAGCCTAATTAATTCCTGGATTCAAATTAACAACATAGTCAGTCCAAGGACCCCAGGGAACAAAAGAAAACCATTTTAAGTAGTCTTTTTGGCCGAGTCTAAGCTTAGATGGTTAGCACTAAAGAATTCTTATAAGCAGCAGACAATAAGCACTTTAACACAAAACTGACATCCTGGAATCTGTTCTTGAGAGAGTGGTGACACACATGTGAACTGAATGAGAACAGATGAGTAAATTGTAGGCATTGTGAATGCTCGTCAGCAGCTACAAATTTATGAATGAACAAAATGAAAATATAAATGCATTTCTTTGGTAAAAATATATGTTCCTCATATATAAACAAGTATTGTAAAACTTACTTTAGCTTGTAACACCCAGTAAGTCTCAGGCTTAAATGACTGGATTTTGTCATGCCTTTCAACACAGAATCCAAGTGTTGGGGTCTGACACGGACCAAAGGAGATGAGGGAGCTGTCTAAATTCCCGTATTTCCCCTGAAAATACTTAGTCTGAAACCTAAGAAAGGGGGAAAAAAAACCAAAACAGGAACAAGTACATTAATATCCTCATTCCCATGAAAAGCAAAAGTTTACATTAACTTATACACACAAATATGAGTAATCTATTAAATCACTCAGGCATTAGGAAAGAAGCATTCTGAGATGTATCATCTCTTACAGCTAATTACGTCATAATTACTTTGCCTCACTGAATCCTGTTTATTCCCAAAGAAATGTGGGAGAACATCATAAAATAAGATCATACCATAGTTGCTGATAGTACTTTACCTAGCTCAAAGCCATAACACAATTTTTTATTTCTTTTTATTTGTCTGTACATAGAATTGTTCAGTTTGGTGCTGAGCAGAATTAGCCACTAGAGTTCCGAGACATATTTTGTGGACAAAGCAGTATTCCTGAACCTTTCACAAAACTATCTGTAATCTATGCTGTCACCTTGTAAACGCACAGCCAATTCTAAGATCCAGCTCCTGGCGGGCATCCACTGAAAGAGCTTCATTGCGATTGGGTTCTCCTAAGTGATTCATGGCATTGCAGATGTCTGTGTCAGTAATAGAACTGAATTTAGCTCTATAAATCGTCCTTTCGGTGCTACGAGGTTTGTTCATTACAGGAAGAACAGCATCAAGAACCTAATGAAGATCAGAAACATATTTTAAGAGTATTTGAAAGGTACGGGCTTAAGTCAGTTTTTCTTTCTAAAGAAAAAACCCTACTCTCCACAAAATATTTGCTGATATGTAACTACTTTCTTAATTCAGTAAGATGTCATGCCAATACACTAACTGATAAGCAAGAGCAATATTTGTCTATCCACTCAGAAGTGTATTAAGAATTAGCAAAACTGAAGGATTTATTTTTTTATTAAACAGCAACTGCCGGAAGTGAAGCACTATTCTTAGCTAAGTGCAAAGAAATTCACCAGTGCAGCTGCAGCACCTTTTGGTGAATATGTATCAGTTTCTATCTGGGTTTATTCTACATATTGCCAGAGCCCAGTTATGATACAGTGGTATTTAAAGAACTTAAAACAAATACTTGACAAAACGTGCTTCTTTAAACAAAAACCAAAAAATACTCTTCATGGAGACTTCTGGGAATAGGATGTTAAAAAAAAAAATCTTTGCACGCCAAAGTTTTAGTTCTGTACCTTTTATGTGCAGAGTCCACATTCCTGCAGCAAGCCTACACTAAAAAGCAGGCTCTATGCTCAAAAGTGTCTAATTGCTTAATGAATGAAAGATAATAGAGACCAAGTTTTATAAGGACAGCAAAATAACTACTCCAGCTGTGAAATACAGACTGATTCTCAAAGCACTGGAATGTTCGAACATTTAAGAGACCATATTGTTCATCTCAGATGAGCAACAGCTATGAAATTGATTTATACTCTGTAACTGACATCTTAAAGAGTTCAAAAGCACATGAGTTTTTCCACCAAGGCCCTCATGCCTTTAAAACATCATTCAACTTAGTTTGAATTTTACGGTATATCCATAAAACAATACATTGATAGTATTGTATGTCACAGACAAATATATTATGGTATTATAAGTCTTAAAAATGGAAATCTTACTTCAAAACAGATGTTTTCTCCTTCCTTATCACAATCCAACCACAAGACAATACAATCACAGCCTCTTCCCTCCACCTGTGAGAAAAATTAGCACAGTTCTTCAGCAATTCAAAAAAAACACCTACCTCCTCACTAACTGTATACTTTTTGTTTCTATTTTAAAAGTACTAGAGATAATTTAATTGGTGCAAAAACGATTGGAAGAACGTAGCAGAAATGACAAGAAGTCTGCAGGTGCTTAAACAGTGGTTGAAGAAGAGAAGCAAGCTGTGCTTCATGGGACCAGAAGTCTGCCTACAAGACGCTTTTCTGCAGGACCTGAAAAAAAAAAAATCAGCATAGCTCTATAGCAGTGGAAGTCTCCTGAAACTGCCACAGTCTGCGTGTGCAGCCTTGGGCACAGTCCCTTCCCCTTTCTGTACCTCAATTTCCACATCGTTAAAAAAAAAAAAAAAAAACAAAACAAGAAACACTTTCCTAGTTCAAAAAGATACCACGAAGTCTAAATTTATCTCACAGAAATCAGTTTTACACCACATACACTTGCCTTTCAGAAAGTATTATTTTGTAAAAGCAACCAAACTACCACTTTCCTCTCAGAGAGGCACATGTGAAGAGTGAACAATAACCAACATAGACTTATTTTAAAGGCATTTACAAGCTATGCCTTGCACTTGCTGTTAGAAGCAAAGCATGCATCCAACTCTCTAATTTTGAGAAGCACGATATTGACAGTCAAAAAACTCACAGTGGCAAAAGTGAATGCAACAAGGCAAAGATTTCAGACAGTGTAAGAACCAGTAAAATTAATAAAATAGATCTAACCTTGACAAAAAGCTGTTTCCTGCAGGGAAGAAAATCCTTATTTAGGAACATACTCATTTCTCTTTGACCCTGGAAGAACTCTAGCATATTGTACAGCGTATTGCCAAACACTGCCCGCTTTTGGGAAGCAGTGAATAGACCCACTAAATCAAACATTCAACAAACTGCAGTGTGAGAAACAGTGCATTCAAATGGCCTGTCTACCTCGCTAGGGGGAAAAGATATGTAAAAAATGTTTGGAAAGACATGGAATGCTCTGGCGTTACCCTCTGACGGAAAACTATCTGTGGTGAAGACAGACTCAATTTCTTATACTAGAGTGGAAGATAACTGACCCAACTCTAAGAGCTGGGAGACGGTTATACTTCTGGTTCTTAAACAAAGCTAGCTAACCTGTAACTTTTTTTTTTTTTTTTTAAAGCAAGGGTAATTCATAGCAAAATGCTACATCGCTCTTTCAAATTTATTAATAATTTTTATTGCTTTCCAGAACCACAGAATAATTTCACTTATTCTTCTTGACAGGACAAAAATAGGTCTCATTGCTTCCTCTAACAAAGGAAGAATAGGAACAATGAATCCTTGAAGATGGAATATGCTCCAGATGAAATAAAGAAAAAGAATACCAAGGAAAAAAGAGATGCATCTCAAATAAATCTCGTAAGAAAGAATACCTGTAAAAACTTCACCATGGTCAGTTTGGGATTAGCTTCTTTCTTTTCTGTGGGAGCTTTGCTAAAAAGTTCTGCTGGATCCACTTTGTCCCAGCTGTTGTATTTTCCTAAAAAGCAGAAGTAGATTAAGTAGAGCTCTAAATATGTATTAAAAAAAATAATAACCAACCAACAGCAAACAACATTACTTTGGAAGACACTTGGCTTTCAAGATTTGCCTTCTACCCTAACACATCTTGCTTCACTGTATATCAAGGGACCTCTTAGCATTATGTGAGTTGCAGCTACCATTTTGAAACATATGAAGGAAAAAAAAATCCTACACACCTTTCAGAAATTTTAACATGAGCTATTAAAACACCTTCTGTTTGCACAATTAATCAACCAGGTGAAGGGGAGGGAGCTATTTTTATTTTCACAGTGCACACATAATGTGCACATTGCAGTCTGTTTCACTGTTCATTACTTACGGCCAGTTATGTCTCAGCCCTGTTATGCCACAGAGCATCCTGTGTCACCTTCTCATGTCAACGCATTTGTTCATTTCCATTTTTCTGAAGTAACTGTTAGTAATATTGCTTAGCAATTACATTAAACTGTACCTCCTCAAAGCACTATGTAAATAACCCAAAATTTAGTCCTCATAAAACTTGTGAGGTCATTATCATTAGAGGAAATACAGCAGTCACATGACTAGTCCCACACTTCAAAGCAAGTTAGCAACAGGATTCCTCACGCATTATCCTTACCATGTCTCTGTTTTGCAGTAATACGCTACAGTGCTTTAGAGAATATCCCTTTAGACTCTGCATTCCTTAATCACCTTTCATCCAAAGCACAAAAACACTTTTACAGGCTAGCAAATTGAGCCTCATCTCCCCTCATTTTCCAGGGACATAATTCAGGCACAGAAAACATAAGTGGCATGCCCAAAGTCATGCAAGAAGTCAGCCAGAGAACTAGAAACAAAAATCAAGAACTGCTGACCACAAGCGATCTTTTCATCCTCCTTTCCTCTCTAGTTCTAACATTCTTCCTGAATTATTTCCACAATGAGTATTTTCCTATTAGAAGTCCTTGACGGTTTTACAAGCCATCTCAGTTAAAACATTTTATGAACAAATACCTATGAAATCCAAAGTCATGACATGACCACACACAGATGTCATCTTGAAATGGGCACTCTGTCCTACGAACGATCCAGTGTACTCGTGCACAGAACATGCACCATTCAGTCCCTTGCGAGATGACATGTTTCCTGTGAAAATAAGATCATAAGTATCAACAGGATAGAAATAACAGTTATTTAGTGTGAAATAACATCCCCCTTTTCTTAGACCTTACAGCTAGGGTCTTCCTGATCACAAAATTCTACTCATTGATCAAGTTTTTATTTCGGCTAATTATCACTTTAGACCTTTTTTAAAGCATATTTTATTTTCAATTGAAACTATCCATTATCTCCTCCATCCTTTCCCTCACACCAAGATATCCTTATGAATATACAGCTAGTTTTCTAGACCAGTACAGTTATAATCAACTCATTCCGTTTTCCACAATTTATAAAGTATTTACTACAGCTTCAAAAATCTCAGAACAGCAACTTGCTACCTGATTGGCACTTTCTATAAACCAAATGCACTAATACACACTCCAGCTATATAAAATATCAAAACCAGATTCCTTTATTCTCGAATGAATAGGCATCAGCACATAAAAATAAACAGAATGCAAAGTGCCACCCAGTTATTTTATGAAGTGCAACCTGTCCTAAGCCACCATTCCCGGGTGGCAGCTGCCCCAAGACAACCAAGTAACTGACCACGGTGTTCCTCAACCTCACTTCATCTCCAGCAAAACCTGGTAACCTTTGCCTCACACAGTTTGTCTCTAGGCAGCTAACACGTATCTCCTCAGTTGGGTTGTGCACTCCAGAGCACTTCGACTCCGCCACTGGCAGAACAAGAAGCAGAAGGACTACACCAACATGCTTTCTTTCCTACCCCTCGAGAGGATCTTGGCGATGGACTGAGCCAGAGAAGGCTTCTCCGCGACCATTAAAACAGTCTTCATTTTCAGCTGACGAGACACCAGATGCCACTGGGCTTAACGGTAGGGTCAGGGTATACTAGAGACCACGGCACGCAGCTCATGAGCGACAGCCAGTCCTCGGCCTGAAGAGAGAGAGCATAACACAGGTTCACCACAAAACCACTTCCAGTAAAAAATAACTATGGAAACCACGAAAAGACTGACAAGATTTTGCAGCTCCTCGCGGCCGGGGAGCAGCTCCCGATGCCCGGGCCGCCCCCCCGCCAGACCTTCGCTGAGAAGCCCAGCGGAGCAGAGAGGCGGCCCGCGGCCCCACGGCCGGGGAACCGCTTCGATCCGAGGTTTAAATAAC
>NW_008825429.1:867016-868715 GCF_000699105.1 Pygoscelis adeliae
TCCGAAAGCCCGTGCACAAAGCTCTGCCGCGGGAAGCACCGGGCCCGTTTTGTACCCGCTGCCTCCCGTCAGGCCAGCCGCGCACCGACCGCTCTCGCTTTAAGTCTGGTTATTGTCAAAGGTGCACACAAAACATATAATCAAACTTCTCCAAGAAAACTCATGCACACAAATTGTATCTGCTTTACTCAAGCAACTTAAGTTAAAGCAGCGCACCTGTGCACAGCCGCTAAGTGAGTTTCTAGTTTCCATAAACTTAAAACACTATAAATAGTCTCTGCCACTTAAGAGCATCTCCCTCAATGCAAAGAAATTTATCCTAGGAGCGTTAGGAGCGGCTGATTCCCTTGCACCCAGATGAGGTAATGGAAATAATACCGATTTTGGAATGATTCTTGAAAAAATGCATTTTTTGCACATTGAGTTTTAGTTGAAGGTTGATGTCTCAGGCAGAAAGGGAGAGAGGGGAAAGGAGAGCGGCAAGGGAAGGCCCCGGCTGAAGCGCACCATGCCCTCACCCCGCGTTTCCCCTGGGAGGAGGAGGGGGCTGCCCCCGGCAGGTCCTGCCCCCGGGGCCGCAGCCCCCTTCCCCGGGCTGTGGGGGGGCAGCAGAGGCCCTGTGCCCTGGCTGACACTCCCCGGGGATGCTGGGCCCTGCTAGGGAGATTTTGTCAGTGGATCGGGGCGGTTTCCAACCTCTCCTGCAGCCTTCCACTCTTCACCACGCCCCGAAATCTTTCTGTCAAGGAAAGCGCTAAAGAGGGAAGCCCCAAGTTGGTGAGTTTTAGAAGCCTTTTGTGGAGGAGCTCAGCTCTCTATTTTTACCCCTGTGGTGTGCGTCGATCACTGCCAATGTTTATAGCGCTTCTTTTCCAGGAGCTGCTCAGTACCATACAAACCCGAAGAGAAGAGATTGGGAAGCAGCCGGGATCAGGATGTGTATCAACCTCACGGTGTCTGGAATAGAAAGGAACTAATTCACCTTCAGTTAGATTAGTAGACAATTAATAGATATTAGTTACCAGTGAAAGAAAAATCAAAACAAACCCAGGGCTTTTAATTCTTTGGCACTACTGAAGTTAGAACTTGTTAAAACAAATGTGTTCTGCTGTTTCAATGCCCGTTCCGTTTGACATCTGGGGAACATCTGGAACAATCAGGATGCAAGTTAAAACCAAGTCTTCAGATATATCAGATACATATTTTTAAATTTCCTCTAGTAAAAGCCCTCTACGAAATCCAGCCTTTCTTTCCTTTTTGAATGTGCAATGTAACATGCAAATTCAGACCTGTGAAAGCGCAGACGGGTCTCTCCGATACAGAGCTGAGGGACTCCGGGCACTCTGAGCCCCCACGTGTGCCTGATCCACTGGGCCACACAAAGATTTTCCCAGCCTGAAGCAACTCCTGCTCACCGGACAGTCCATGTACGCCAGCCCCCCTTGGCCTAAACCACGGAGCACGTTGGGACATCAGGTCACGGCAGCTGCTTTGAAGCGCTCACAACCAGGAGAGGGCAGTTTTGGAAAGCCCTTTGCAGCTGGGAAAGCCTCGCCCCATTTCTAATCCTCCGGCGTGGAGCTGCATCAGTCCCACCGCTGCCGAAGGGACCGGATCACCCAGCCGGGCGGGGGACAGGGGCTCCGCAGCCCTGCAAGGCAGGTTCGGCACGGCTCTTCGGCGGGGCTGGGTGCCCGCA
>NW_008825429.1:868741-876047 GCF_000699105.1 Pygoscelis adeliae
CACTGCCGCCGCCCGAGCCGCCCCCGCGGGGCTCTCCGGGGCGGGAGCTCGCAATAGCGCTTCGCAGGGACACGGGTTTTACCCCGTTTCCATCACTTTCTCTAGCGCAGCACTGGGCTGCGGCTCAGGACGCTGTAAATTCACTTCGCTCCAAGTTGCGTCGTGTTTTCCCCGGGAATAGGCTCCCGCCCGCTGCGACAGCCCGGGAGAGCCCCGGAGAGCCAGGCTCCCACCGCGACCTCGTCTCGTGGGGCTTTTCTCCTCCGTGTGTTACTGCTATTTCAGGTTTGGCCACCCTTTCTTTAGAAGCACTTCTCACCATACTGAGGAGGCTCAAAAAATTATCTTGCCTGACCCCACCACCCTTGCAGCGAGCACCTGGGCCTGGGAGGCTCTTCATTCCCACCAGGAGAAACTCCGGAGAAAAGAGGCCATGTGTGCCAAGACACCAGTTACCCACAGCACTGGGGCAGGCTTCATCCAGGACTACTGACATCCCCATCCTTTTTTTCAGCTCTGGCTGGTGTTTCTTCACTTCTCTTCTGAAGAGCTGAAGGCCACGAACACAGCTCTCTAGCTGTATGAATGGGGCAGAATAATTAAAAAAAAACAGCACAAGCAGCCTCTCCTATGGTTTTCTCAGAGAAAACCAAGTTTTGTTTCTAGGTTTAAATCATTAGGTAGATTTTGTTTTACACTGACTTGGTAAGCCTATCAAATTAAGAAAGCTACAGCTCTGGGTAAGCACTTTGGACACTGAGGACACTTCAACCTCACTGGTCCTGCTGCCTGCGGAGTCCTGAGATTTTCAACACCATTAATCCGCCAGGTCATTTCAGTGGATGGTTATTTAAGTAGCCAAAGCTCTCACCCTGACTGAGATGTCCATGTCTTGCTTCTCCAGCAGAAGAGCTTACCCAGTGGTTAGAGCCTTGGACCTCCTCGTTCTACCACTGACTTGCTGATTCACTTTGGTAACTAACGCCTTGGTGCCTCCTCTCACCTCCATGACTCGAGTAGCAACTTCCCTTTTCAGGGATGTTTTACAGATCTGTATGTGTAGAGCCCATTTTAAGAGCAAGATAGAAAAAGCTACAGAAATATAAACTATTGTAGGGAGCATGATCATTGCTGCTTCATTTCCCTGGGCTCATTCTTGACCTTAGAGTAACTTTTTCCTGTTTGTTTCCAAACACACTTGAAAAGATTGCCATGAAATTAATAAGTATTGACAGGAGGGTCAGGCAGGCAGAAACACATCTGGAAGGATGCCACAGACATTAGAAATAATGAAAATGCAGGTCAAATTATTAAAATAGTTTTTCTTTTTTTCTTTTTTCTTTTTTCTTCTTCTTAAACTAAATAAGAACTATGAGGCCACAAAAATGTGCCTGAAATCTTGACTACAAATCTGGGCTCCAGATACTTCAGTGCTGGGAAGTAGGAGACAGTCTACCACATACAGAGCAACAACAGCACTTGAAGTGTTTTGTGCTAGAGTGAAAGTTATGCTTGTGCCCCTTATAAGAAATTAAAAAAAAAAAATTTTTCAATAATAGAGGGGAGAGAAGAGGGTGAATATTGATGAAACAGGATATTATTAGTTGCTGGGACACACATGCACACAAGACACATGACATATCATTGGATCTTGACTCTGTTTTCCCCTTTAAAGTAGTAGCCTTTTGTTCAAAGGAAAATGCAAAAGTTCACAGATAACCAAAGCTCTGTGTTAGAAAACATCCAGGCTTCAGCCCCATACATATCCAACGTACATCTACCAATTAGTACAGCACTACTTAGAAACAAAGGCTCACCTACTAAAATGAGGGAGGGGGAAATATCAGAATAAAGAGACTGTGAAGTTAAAGCACCCATTTATCATATGCAGTACTTCTTCTCTCTTTAAGGCCACCTTAAATTGAAGAAGAGACGTGCAAGGGATCTGCGTGAATGGGAGTGGATCCACAGGGATGGAACGAGAGAAACCCAACACATGCATTTTGTTCAGGTTTGGTCTTGCACCAGCTGCTATGTAACCCAGCCCAGTTTGGGCATTGACAATAATCCATAATCCAGGTAGGATAACACAGTCCCTCTCCAAATGCAGTCTGCAATAACAAAAAAAAAAAAAGCAGAAAGAAACCCAAAGGCAACATGATGGTGACCATTTGAAACCCATGCCCCCATGTATGTGTAATTGTACTGTAGACCTATGGGTATGGCTGGAGGAGGCACAGACCTCAGCTGCTTTCATGGGTTACTTGCAAATTAACAGCAACTTAACCGTGGCCACACAAGGTCCCAACCTTCACGCAAGTAGCTGAGATCTGGGTAGTGCAGCCCACATGGGAGCCTATCTGAGCAGAAAGATCTGCATCAGTTGCAATCTCACCACTTTGGTGTAGGCATGCCCTGAGATTATCTACCATCAGCAGACTCAGCACGCTGCACCATCTCAGGAGAGTTTATTCTCCCAGCACTCCCAGGGGAGGTAACGCTGTCTTCACCTCACACATCAGGGAAGTCTCTGGCACAGGGACATTGATGTGCAAATTTCCCAAGAGCTAAGCTAGCTCCCCAAGTCCTGTGCAGGGTTTCCCAGCTGTGGTTGAGCTTCACCTGAGAAAACTGGCTTTGTTCTGCCCTGTACTGTGAAGTTTCTCATTTCCCACCCTGAGGATCAGCTACTGCTGCCCACCCTCCCTTACATTGGCTCAGGCAGGGCTGGCACTGAGATCGGGCTAATAACTGCCCAGCTGAGCTAGATCATGTAGAGTTGCTCATGTCCGCTCCATGTCCCCGCACCTATACATACATTATGCTCCCAACTATAATACTGCAACACGGAGACACTCAAGTTGACCCGTCAGAATCCCAGCACTGATCTGGCAGAACAGACTCACATGTGCTCTGGCCATGCCGGGTCTGTACTGGGTATTGACTATATTTGCAGTTTTGAAGTTCTTGTTCAAATGATACAACCTAGGTAACAAAATAGCATGCTGTTAACAACCCCCTTGCCAAAAATAATACCTGCATGTGAAGAAATACGTAATTTATAATTCATAACCATACGGGAAGTTTTAGACAGCCTTGTAATGTTTACTGTATACCTAATTATTCATGTCTTTGCTTTCTAAATGTCTGAGTTGTATAAATTAGAGGTGAGGCAAATTCTTGGCTGTCACTTTGCAGACATCTCAGATGGTTTTTCAACCAGAGTTTTTATTGGGTTTGGAACTTGGAATTTCTGCTTTGAATTGGGTTGAATCCTCAGTGCTGAAAGAGCTCCGCCAGCTGAACCCACATGGAGCCAGCCAAAAGCTCATCATCGCCTGAATTTCACATCTCACTCCACCCAGGATGGGGCAGAATTTGGGACTTTGAAAACCTAATCATGTTTTTATATGTTCTATCCTTCTTGTTGCAACCACGTTTTCTTATGGCCTTTCTCTATCCCACATCTCTGAAGATAAAATGATCCAAACAATTGTAGCTACGCTGCTCTATCTTTGGGAAGGACCACCCATCTCCCCTCAAATCTGGGACCTTGCTGAGGCTGAAGCAGCTGTGAAAAAACTGCAGAACCAGCCTTGAAAAAAACCTAAGACACCTCATTACCAGAAACCTCTCAGAACACAGTTCACAATTACAGTGTTTTTAAAATTATACCTACATGAGAGGCTCATATAGCTTCTTCCTTCTGGCTGTTTCTGCCACCTAGCCTAATCCCAAAACTTTGTCTGTGAATTGTGGGGTTGCTATTTCACTGGCTGTGGCCCTGGCCTTTGAGCTGTGAGTCAATTTTGCATTATACATTTTGAGCTAACACCCACGCTTGTGCTGAAGTCCAAATTTGCCTTGCATCTCTACTGTTTGGAAGTTGCTTTGGGTCTGGATCCATGCCATAGCTCCCTCACTGCCAGCTCCAGGCACACGCAGAGTCCAGGGAAAAGAGCCCTCTTCTCAGCCGACTCAACTGTTTGTTATAAAACCTTTTACCTCTCTCCTACAGGAGACCAGCACTTCCCTCGCTCTTTACAATTAGAAGTAAAACCAAAACCAATTGGGTAGAAATGTGGTAGAGAGGCAGGAGTCTGACGTTTAGTGTTAGCTACTGACTCTCCTGCTTTGCAGTTCTAAGCAGCACATTGTAGTCTACATTGGTAAACTGGCTTCAAAATCCTACCAGATGCAGCCTACAGAGCTCAGCATCCTCTTCCTGAAGTGTTAACTGCGGTATACACTGAGAAAGAGTCCCCAAATTTTGGTTCCTTCTGTAAAGCTCCTGTTAGTGCCTGCTCAGCCTCCCTATCTGTCCTGGGCTCTCTGCACGCTTTTGCCTGGTCCCAAGGCAGCTCCATCGTTCCTGTGTCTTTTCTCCCCACTTCACAACACTTCTGAACAACTGCAGCACAGTAAAGCATCCAAATGGGGAGATCTCTCTAGTATAAACTGTTGAGGGTTTGATTAACAGAATTGCTGCATCGTGGCTCTCACTTGTAGCAGTGTTGGCACCTTTGTGAAACACGTCCTATCTATTTTACTACAACAATGAAAACCTGTTTACCTGGGTTTTCTTCTACAGCTGTGGCTACCTAACTCCACCTGGACAGTAAAGGCTGTACAACCTCCATTGAGACTACCTTCAATGAGTTTGTTATCCCATAAATAACATCAATCAGCAATTGTTTTTGAGGTAGGGAAGTAACTTGACAGATTCTTTCAAAGGAGAATTAGGTTCCTAATTATCTGTGACCTTGTGTGTTTCAGAATCATTACAGCCATTACAGGACATCACTTGTCTTTAGTTTGACTGTTCCTGCTTCCTTTGCATTCTCCGACATTTTTCCTATTGATTTTCAAAGAAGCTGATGGGGTCACACTGTGGCCTTCAGCGGACATGAATCGTCAGTACTTCCAGCAGCTCATAATCAGAGCGTGGAATGAAAAGCCATATATTGCAGGACCAGTTAAATTCTGAGCCCTGCACTGCTGCCTGGGAGATTGTGGCAGAAACAATGTCCGTACTGCGTTGGGGTGGGCTTGCCAGTTAGGGCAATTGCCTGAAAAATGGGCTACCACCCCGGGAGCTGCTGGGATAATTCAGCCTTCTTGGGACCCTGCTGATTGTGCTGCAGTTAAACCAATGCCCTGCAAAAGCGACAGTCAGGCACACAGCCCATATTTTTACCAATTTCCCAATTGCTTGCTACAGGCACTTGGCAGGAGTATAGCTGTAGCTCTTGCAACAAAACCTGAACAAAGTGGAGAGCTTTGCACGGTGACAGGGTGGTGCGACTGGTCCTGTCTGAGTATTTTGAAACTGCAGTCGTGTTTGCAATTTGATAGCTCTGGAGGTATTTTAATGCACAGCCTGCTGCCATCATTGTATCACCTGAAGTTGAGGGGAGAGAGGCGAGTGGCAACGTGGTATTTTACACATATATTAACTATGAGCTCAAGCTGAAATCAAAGAACAACCAGCTGTCGAGAACATTTCCATGGGAGGTGCCTGGGGTAGTTTTTCCATAGTTTTCAGAATAACTTAACATCTCTGCAGAATTGTCTGGAAAATATTGTGTCCAAGACACTTACTCTCTTTTCATTTTTGAGCGTCCATGGGTGGAGTGATGGAAGGGGTTAACCAGGAGAGAGGAGCATGAATTCTGGAGACATTTTCAGATACCTGGGGTACCTTCGGCTCCACAATGTTGACCTCTGACTCTTGAAGTTTATCAGCACGTTCACTAATCAGGGGTGTTTAATGGAACAGCCACACGGATTCCTGGCATTCTTGAAACGTTATGACCCTGTCAGTTGTATGAAGACTAAAAGTCTCTTGCTTTTGAACTCACTAGAGTTTGCACTGTCTTAGAAGCCTTTGATAAATACTTGCTGGATTTCTTACCTAGCTGCTCTAATCTGCCCAAGGTCATCATTCCAGAAAAAAGGTTTTATTTTGTGGGCATTCATCATTTAAATGGACCAAATCAATTTTTTCTCAAATTGTGAAGTGGAAAAAAGCATTGTGTGCCATGTTTATGAAAGCCAGCAGATAAAAGATTTATTTTCATGTTACACATGAGGTTTTTGTGTTCACTGTCAGTCTCTAAAGACCAGTAAAAAACAAATGTCAAATACGTTTTTCCACAAAAAAACCCTAACATTACTTAAGTACATCTCACACAACACCCAAAGGTTTTATCAACAGAGTGCACATGGGTATTCTTCCTTCACAGTTCACACTAGAGAGTTTAAGCACAAAGGTCTGGATTCAGTTACAGTCAGAGATCCAAGCCTGGCCGGAGGAATATGTGATCCAAACCTTGTCCAGAATTTAAATGGACCCAAATTCAAATGGGTTGGATTCCCCATGAGTAAGGTGCCCAAGTCACTTTTAAAAATTAAACTAGAATTTAACAGTCACTTCAAACACTTTTAAAAATTTACTTCAAGTCCAGGGTACAAACACAGGACACCAATGTCCAAGTAAAACAGCTTGAATTTTGAGCAAGAAATATTTTTGTTGAATTTCTTGTGAATAAGCTCCACACAGAGCAAGCCTTGCTGGCATAGATAAGACTGGATAACTCATCAGTGTAAGAAAGCCTTATAATCAGGGTACTGGCAACAGGCAAAGAAAGGAGGCTGGAAATATCAAGAGTTAACAGGGGACTTGTTATGGATGGCTGTCTCTGCTACAAGGCTTTTAAAAGCAAACAGTTCACATAATTTATGAATGGTTCATAGGAAGGCTCACATTTATCCCAAGAGGCCATGCCTCAGCATAGCAGACCTTCCAGGAGACTTTTCAGGTGACTCCTCCTTTATCAACCTCATTTCATTACTCCTAGTTCTATTCTTCTGCTGTTTCTCATGGTATCTCTTGATATTTTTAAACTCATCACCTACTGGCAGATTATCATTAGATTACATTGTTCAGCCGAGCCACACACCCTTATTTCAAGATGGACAACAGCAAGAGCCTGACCCTTCACAGGGCAGGGGAAAAGCATGTAAAAAGAACTGAGGAGGTCAGATTCTGCACACGGTGGGAGCCGAGATGCTGCTGTTAAGCCAAGCATTGAGTTAAAGCATCTCACTTGCAGGCTAACATAATGCTCACCCGTTGCTCCACATGCACCATCCTCCACCTCTTGGCTTTTACCTGATGTCGTGAGGAGTTGAGGAATGGTGACAAACAGTGAACAAGATTATTTCCCCTGCATTTGACCTCACCAGCACCCAGGCAGACACCAGCTCACACGCGGTGCAGCACAGCTACCTTGCATTTCCTGCT
>NW_008825429.1:876096-886184 GCF_000699105.1 Pygoscelis adeliae
GAATTTCGTAGCAATCCCTGGGATGTCTTGCTCTCCTCATTACCTCTCCTGACCTAGCAAATGGGGGGCAGGATGGGAGTGATCTTTGTATCTAGGTCAGATCTTAATCTTTTTTTCCTTTACTACAGAATCACTCCCTCCTATTTCCTCTCAGCTCTTTTTCAGGTTTGCCTTTCAACTGCTGGTTGAGCACGTGTCTGTCATTCTCTCCTTCTGCCCTCTTCAGCCCAGGGCAGAATCATTTGTACTGAACAGGATGGCACTTTTCTTCATTTTCTGTCTCGCACTTTTCTTTTTCACCCCATCTATAGTATCCCCACAGCTGACTGATGTAATACAATGAGATATTTAAAACCACAGAAACTGTGCGAACCAGATTTTTTTTTTTTACCTAATGGCAGAGCAGAAACCAGCTGGGGATCCACTGATGTAAAACTCAATTTACCAGTGAGACTCACTTACCTGTCTCCAGCCTCATGTTCCTCTGGACAATGAGGCCACAGAGCAGGTGCAACCGTTCTATCTGCAGTCCAGCAACTGCTTCACCCAGCATACAAGGCCATGGAGGGGGACTGGGCATGTCACCTAGCAGTGCCCTGGGCTCAGAGGCCAAGGGACTTGTTGACTTTCCCTCCATACGGTCCTGATGTTGGGCATATCTCTGCTGTCTGACCCCTCATCCTGCTCTGAACTGTATTATCACGAACACAACATTCACAGTTGCTCTTTCAAGGTGACTTGGTCCTGTGTTGGTCCATAGCTGCACTGGGACTTGCCCCACACCCTATATGTGAAGCCCTGGGCAAACGTCCTCCTTGCAGCCTTGATTTTCCCTTGGGTAAGTGGCAGTCTGATGCAGAGGCTATTGCTAATAAAATCCTGTCACACACCACAAAAAGCTTTGAGTAGAGCAAAATCTAATCACCGATTTAATGAGTATCAAAATAAAACTCAAAAAAATTACCACAATACAGGAAATTGCAGAGCAATGGCAACCACAGGAGGAAAGCAGGAGAGTACCACAAAGACCTTGAAAGGCTGCAGCGGCCGGGCAGAGACACAGCTCTTCCTGACCCCTCTCTCCTTGCAGAGGGAGGAAAACACGCCTCCTCCCCTCAGCCAGGGGCCCAGCCTGCGGTTAGTCACCCATTCTGGACAACAACAAATACATTAGTTTAGCCAACTAGCTAGAAGTAAAGCTTTTGAAAGAAGTATCAAATAAATCATGGAAGCCCCATGTATAAGAGCAGGCAGCGTGACAGGAAATCTCGGCACAGACCAGCTGTGACCTGCGTTAACCCATCCAGGCTCTGGCACTTGAGAAATGCCAGGGAGAAAAGTTTTAGAGAAGATTGCTAACTTGTACAGGAGCTGCTGCTACAATCACCCTCTTCTATCTACCCCTCTCAGGGAAGAAGGGTCTGGAAGGGCAATACCAACTGCTTTTCGTCTCCTTTGCTTCTTCCATTATGCTTGTGGACTCTGATCCACAACATGCAGCAGAGCCAGGCTACGGGCACACATCCTCTTCCAGCTGCCGGTGTTTCAGCTGAGAGGTAGCTCTCCTGGTTTGCCCTCATTTCTCATCTCCAGAGCCTCCTCCTGCCTTTTAGAGATTATTGCTATTTGAGAGCTGAGCATCTCATGTGGCATTCAAGAGGAGATGAGTTAGTTTAAAGCAGCAGAGCTTTGCCAAGCTGACCTGGCTCTTCTAATTCAGACTACACTATGAAGGGAGCGATCAACTCCAGCAAAGGGAAGGACAGCAAGTAGATCAGAACTGGGGAAGGCTGTAAGAGGAATCAGAGGGGGCATGTATCTACAGACACAACAGCTAACAGAGCCCTAGCTGCCAGACCCAGACTCCTCAATCAACAGAGACAAGTAGGTCCCATATTTTGACCACATACTTTTTTGCTGTTGTGGTTTCTTTGGTGTGTGTGTACAGGGATGTGCCAGTGCCGAGCAGCAGGCAGGCTAGATGGTCAGCTTGGACCTCAGCCCATCGCTCAAGAAATGCATAGGAGAGCAGAAAACCTGCAGGGCAGCCAGATTCTGGCTGGCATCTACCCCGCATCTCATCCCTCTCTCAACTTGCCCTCTAAGAGTGAGTTCTGCTCTCCTGGTAGAGGCTGTACATTGCATGCTCAATAATGCTAGAAAAGTACTGACTTTTATTCCTTCACATTTGTTCTTTCCTCCCCTGTTCTTCTTTTTAGAGAAAGGGCAAGAAAGCAGACTCTAGAAAGTGTTTGAAACCTGCCAGTCCTTTGGAGGCAGAAACATTTTCCACTCACAGGAGTGTTACTGGTTTAAGACTATAGGGCAAATTGCTCATTTATGGCAAAGCTAGTGAAACGTTAATGTGTCCGTACCCCTACTAAGGCTGCAGGATACTTTGGCTGCTGGTGAAAGTTTAATCATCCAAGCTTAAGTGAACAATTTAGCTGAAGTGAACAGTTGATTTCATGCTTCACTTACTGAAATGCTCTGAGCTGCAAGGCTCCCTGTTTGCTGCAGTTTGCTGGGCACTGGACATGGCTTGCTCTCCACGTGTGCCACTTGTGTCTGTTGCTCCAATTCTTGTGTGCACTGTTAAATTGGAGCAGTGAGAGATTTTAAGGTAGACAAGGTGATAGCTGAGAACTTCAGTCACTGCCCCAACAGTTGGCGCTCGTGGAAAGCACCACGATCTCTGTGGGTTCCCAGCAGAGAGGAGGCTCAGCCGGAGGATGGCTGGTTGGGCCCAGCTGCACACTTGAAGGCAGAGGCTGCTTGCCATGGCTCTTCTGCTCTGGCACCTGCAGAGTTTTCACTCTTTTGCTCCTTGGACGAGAAGTTATTTTTGGCTGTGTTTTGCTATATTAAATATTAGCTCTAGGCTTTCCCCTATGTACTGTGTAATCCTGTTCTTTGTGGGTTTTATATATTGTTCTTTTGACATTGTCACTATTGCATATTAATAAATTAAACTTTCAATTCATGTTACTCTCTTGGGCCAATGTATATTGCTAGGGGGTGAAAAGAAGGGATTAAACTGGCTTAAGGTGTTCTGCTCTTGTACCACGTTACAGCAGATGCGTAAGAAGGATCAGGGAGTTTTCTTGGCTCTGAATTGTTATATTAATAGCAGAATTGTGGGGTCATAATTTTTATTACACTCTTTTAATAAACTATTGATGCAGACATATTTTACACCTATGGGGAAATATAATTATGCTGGAACTGTAACATTGGATGCTCTTAGCAGAATATCACAAAGTATTAGAAAGAGAACAAGCCTTCACGTTTTGTTGAATGAAGTTTTAGCAAAAGCCTAGGGGGGAGCAAAGGTTCGAGATAGAGAAAGAGGAGTAAAAACAACCTGAACATCTCTAAGTTTGGGCTTTGAGTTACTAATTAGCATAGCAATCGAGGAACTGGTGGCATAGTCTGAACTCCTCAATAGCAGCATACGCAGGTGCATGATGTGATGCTGCATATAGTCAAGAAGCTCCAATAATAAGAATTGGAGAAAAGTGCCCTAGGAGGGTACAGCTTACGCTGGGGCTTCAAGACATATGTCGCATCTCTGTTTTATCAAATGCAGTGTCAAGTTGTGGAAAGGTGAAGCAGAAAATGAACCAATGTCAGATGCAAGTACCCCATCAGCCAGCTCCAAAAGAAGGGAAGAGCTAGAGTTGACTGAAAAATTGTCTTTGAGATGGGGTTTGAACAGGTAAAAGAAATCAGAAACTCTATGAAACCCCTAAGAAAAAGCAGAATGACAGGGTTGAAAGCCACAGACTAGGAGAGGCAGAAAACTCTGAGGTGGGCAGCTATTCTGTGTTAACTCTCATGCACCAGAGGAGCCAGTGCACTTCCAGCTGCTCTGCAAATGCAGTCTCTGCCCAGCCACCTCCACTTCTTCACTTAGAAAACAAAACAAAACAAAACAAAACAAAACAACCCATAGAACAAACAGAGCTGAAGCCACATACTTCCCCCAGAAACCCCATGCCCTTTTAGGCTATAGCAGGGTGTCTGCTAGAAAAGGCGTCTTGTTTTGAACATATTTGATAGCTCTTACATCCATTCTTACTCCAGGTTGTTTCATGCTCAGGCAGCCAACACCACAAGCCCTGCATCTGCACCGTCAAATATATGCTGTCCGTGGCTTAAAGACACTCTCCCCAGAAGATCAGATGTTCCTGTAGTCTGATAATCATACAATGACTAAAATATGTACAGTGCCATAACTAGACAAACATGCCTGTTATTTTTACTATGACTATTGTTGTTGTTATTTTATATCCTGTAGCACTACAGATGTGACAGGCTCTTTACAAACATTAAAAGAAGTCAGTTCCTCACTCTGAAAATCTCACCAAGAACAGAAAAGTATTGCCTTAACTCTTTCTTTTGTGGTTTAGCACTTGCCATCACACACCAGCTGAGATACAGGCTAGTTCTACAGATAGCTTTGCATTTGCGTCCCGAACGGTGACTCCTGGGTTATGATTCCTGCTTGAAGCCCTGTCAAATGTATCCTAATTTGTTAACAGTTTTGCTCCATTAGACTGACTCTGCTAAAAGGCTATAAAAAGTAATAGTCCATTTGTGAGTTTACTGCTATTAGCTACAAGTGTTAATTCATGTGCAAAAAACTATACAGCTATATACATTCAGCCAGTAATGAAGTAGAGGAGATTACATAGTGGGTGAGGAAATTATTCCCATTGTAGATTTGGTGCGTATTCATCTGTAAACAGTCATCCCTCCTACCTCAAGAAAAAAAGTGATAACTTCTTGGTTTTAATCACACTCTGTCAGTTCTAATTGCTTCGCAAACAACATCATGGGGTGGGTAATTGGGCCCTTCAGCTTCTCCATCATAACAGCGTGACTACTCAGGAGAGGAAAACAAATCCTCACCCATTCCAAAAGCTAAAATAAGCAAGTGATGGAAAGGGAGCCTTCTAATTTCTGTGCAAGTCCTGACCTACCTGTGCAAGCTAACACTTACATGTTAATGCTTAATTAACCAAGTAAGAACAGGGATCTCTCCAATGAGCTACTTGCCGGGGGATGCATAGACAAAACTATTGCATTTGGAAAAGTACAGACTCAAGCTCACCACCCGCCTTCACACCCATGCAAAGGAAGATGAGCTTGTTGCCACCTTTCACTGCCCTGTTTGTCAATGCTTTTCCTTTCCCCAGGACATACAGAGAGGAAAATGAAGCCTGGCAGATGCTGGGCATTAAATTTTTCTGCAGAAGTGCCCATTGCCTCCCCAGGCACCAACACAGCAGCCAGCACTCTCCTGCCCCGGCACCGCCTGCCAGTGCTGGGCTGAGCCTGGACAAGGGCCACCAATGTGCCTTTGCAGCAGATCTGCAGCAGCATCAGGTCTTTCAGCGATACCCCCAGGCAGGCTGACCTCACCAGGCACTACTTCTCTCAAGTAAGTCCCTAACCGAGCCCTAAATATTAGAGATAATTTTTTTTTTTTACCAGCAAGAACAAAATTGTGCAAAACTGAAATCCATCAAGGATACCAATTGAACACAATGTTCCCTAGTCTTGTAGACCAAAGAACTGTAGTTTTCTAAGATGTTTCCTAATCATATGCCTTTTCAGGAGACCACAGAATGAGGAAAGCCTGACAGCTCAGCATCCATTGCTGCAGCAAAACAATTGCTGAAACACGTTGCAAAACTGCATCAAGGAAAAGCCCCAATCCATCGAAGTGCATGCTGCGTGTGCACACAACTTCATTTGTACATATAAGCCATGCTTCTCGAGAAGCATTTTCTGGCTTTCTGGGTACCACTACATCAGCACTGTAACACTAAGAAATTTTTGCCTGGCTTTAAATAGGAAAAATAAATGTGGCTGTGAAGATCAGATGAATAGGAAAACAAAAGAACTTATCATAGTTAAAGCAAGACTCAAGTGAGACCACATGGAATGAGACAACAGGGAAGCTGAGCAAGGAAAAATATTAGAAAAATGTGGGATACCAAGGACTAAAAACCTGCCAAAATTTTGTTATCCTGGGTTAAAAAAAAGTAACAATGTTTCTAATTATTCTATTTTAAAAAAGTGGTGGTTCCCTGTACAAAGGTCTCCAGAAGAAGAAAAAAAACAGGTTACGACTATAGGTGTCAAGAAAACAAAAATAAAGCAATATGCATACAAGAATCTCATGCTACATCACACAGAGCAGAGAAAGCCCAAAGGAGCTTAACATTACTTTGACTGTCCAATATATAGAAGCAGAAGACACTAAATCCCATTTTAGCATATGTCTGGAGATATGTTTATAAGCCCTAGGGGAATTATTCTCACCGCACCCTATGAGAATGGTGAAAACAGGACTAGTTTTGTGACACAGTGGTCTGCAGTGGTACATAGACACCTATTTTCTGTGCACTAGAGCCTACTTTATGGTCATATGCGTATAAACATTATGGTACCTTCTCCCATGTCAAATCTGCCCTGACTGAAACTGTTCTGGGAATATTTCATTCAATACTTAGTCCCTGAAAAACAACATTTGCTTGGTCCAAAATTCTCGCTCGCTCTTATTTGAATGAATTTTAAGAGGATAACTTTTAATGTTGTTTTCGTTGAGTTCCACCATGTTTGTGTTACGTCACACAAAAATGCACTGCAGGAAGGTTCTTCATAATGCCATTATGCTATTAGTGATAGTGGGAGAAATTGCGATATTTAAGTATCAACAGAAATAGCTTCATTGCTTTTCAGAAGAGACGGGAAAGGAAAGAGAAAAAGGGACAATCAGCTGATATGTCAAACATCCATATACAAATGATGATTCAGAGAGGGGTTATAATGGTACCAAGGCTAATGAGAAACTACAGATAATATAAGAGACACAAAATTGAGTTCACTTTACAATCTGAGTGTATTATACAGCTAATCAAGAGGAAGGAGGAAAACAAATCATTGCTTGTAGAAGTGGCGGGGGGGGAGGGGGGAAGTCAGAGATGACTCAGTGCTCCTGGGTCATTCCAGTTTCAGCTATCCATCGACCTTGCCTGGAGAAGTTTGAAGAGCACTTTGAAAAATGTTTTAAGTGTGCACTATACTTTCTTGACTGAAAAGGCAAAACCAGGACAAGGAAGTGGGATATCTTTCTAGATCTGCCATTTACAGCTAGGGAAGAAACAGAGCAGAAGAGGGAGTCTTGACAGTAGCTGATTAGAGAAGTAGTTGTGCCTGCTGCAGGGAAGCATGCATTCACATCAGCTAATACTGCTCTGCTTTTTTTAATAAAAAATGTTTTGCATGTACTAGTCTTTTACTGCACAAGGTATTTGGTTTTAAGTTTTAGGTATTAGGTTTACATCTCTTTCATCACCCTGCTTTCCCTGTATGGGAAGGAACATTTGATGCTTTTACACTCTAAAGCACTCCCTGCTAGCTAAACCTATGAAAGCAGCAAGCATCCAGCAGTCAGTCAGTTGAAAGAGTTGAGAAATGCCCATCCAGGATTCATAGCTGAATACTGGAAATGAAGATGAGCCAGACTCACTGTGCGTCAAACTCACTGTACCTCTGGGAGCAGAACTCAGTACAGTGAAAACCTGACACTTCTTATTGCCTGCCTGGGTCCTGTGCTTTCCTGAAAACTTGTTCTTAAGCGCTGAAAGTTAGAAACTCTTTTCATGCTTTGCTTTCCAAATTCCACAGAAGCAAAGACATTTTGCAACTTCTATAACAAAGTGTCTGATGCTGTCTGATTACATTGGGTATCAGCACTGGGAGACTCTGGGTTTAGGTTCTTCAGAGAAAACTATTCAAAAGCTTTTGTAACTGGAACCAATTCATCCTCTATCAAGCTTAAGAGAAATTTACTAATATATACCCGTTACCAGCCTTTTGTAGACAATGCATTATATTAGCCTGTGTGTCTTGTCATAATATATTCCAAATGATATGTAATGATGGCAAATCTGTTATCCATTAAAAAGGTGCTGAAGACCAGCTTGTCGGAAGAATTTTTCTCCCCAGATTTTACTCCTCATTAGTTTTTGAAGCCTGGAAGTTACGGAACAAAGTTCATGTTAAAGGCTACCACTAATATTATCATGCTGCTTTAATGCTGAAGTAATCAAATATGTGAAAACTATATTCCCAATTCCTAGCACCACATTTTTATTCTAAACATTCAAAAAGCACACACATCCTGGAGAGAAAAATGTTTGCAGCTGACTGATATTTATCTGAAAAGTGTGATTTCCTCAAAAGCAGCTTGATGCAGCTTCCTGCCTGCATGTCTTGCACCGCTGGGGCTCTGATTCAATACTTGCATACCCTGCAAGTGGACACTAAGGGGTGTAAATTCATCAACTTCTACTGAACTTCATATTCACATGCTGTTGTAAAGTGAGGTCAGAATAAGACTCTAGGCTTCGTTTAGCAGTATAATTCTCTTTTCATGAGCTTGGAAGGATTTTTTTGGTATTAAAAATGCAGGGAGGTAGAATTAGTTTTGGTTTGGTTTTTTTTAGAGGAAGAATAGATTTATATTTAGCTATCGGACATTTTCCTCTGATTGAACTGAGTCAGGTGCTTTCCGCCCCAACCTTCACACACAAAAGTTTTGGAACTAACTTTTAGAGCTTTCTCCTTATATCAGCTGGCAAAACATCTTGGACATATCCACTTAGTCCTTCCTCAGGGAGTTCAAGATTCATAACAAAAGATTCTGCACATCATTATTTGGAAAAAAACGCCTCCATGCCAAAGTTTTCCAATCATCTTCACATGTTGCTTCTATGCTTTAATACATCTGATGAAAAGTCTATTACAGACTTTTGTAGGATCTATTTGGAGAGATAGTTCAATGCTATATATCAAAATTTGTGATGATTTAGAACTATTTTGTAAATCAGATGAAGACTGACAAAGAAATTAGTATATCTCAGTATGATCTTGTTCTGAACGATGCTATTGAGAAACGTCACATTGGAGCTTAATAACGTGGAAGCAGAAACTTGTGGAATTCAGAGTTCCCTGGCAAAGCCACAGTCCCAGGCTGCACAGAGAGCATAACGGAGATACTGCATATCTACTAGAGAATATGATGAAACTCATCTGGTAGGACTCTGAGCGGTCTCTTCCAAGTACTTGGACAATAAGTTTCTTAAGGTATTCACGCAGTTTACAGGCTTTGCTTGGTGCAGGTAACATATCCCCCAGAAAAATTTATTCCAGAAAGTATGTTATTAAGCACTCGATAGTCAGCATTATTCAGACTTCTCACCACCAGAGTTACTCACCTACCCTATAGCCTGCCCACGTAGCTGTGCACAGCTGTGACGGTAGGAGTGAGGTCTATCATGGTAACAGAGAAGTGGCTCTCAGAGCTTTATCTGCTCCCATGAAAAAAGGCAAGCCTTGGAAGAGACCCTCAGAAAGCTTTCCTGGTCAGACACAGCTATTCTTCGTTCCTGAAAAGCAGCTATTCTAAAACATCTCTTTGTAAGGACAACCCTGTAAGAGCACCTGGCAGCTTTCCAGTATTAACATTCTTTTACTAAAGGTAAAAGAACTTTATCAAGTAGTTGGACTTTCCTGATCCCTTAAATGATCAGTTGCAAATCTCTCCATATATTTGTAAAGGTTTTTAAAGAGATCTCTTTAAAAGAGGGAAGCACAATGGTAGAAGACTGCTCTGTGGCATGGCTCCCAGAAACATTTTACACTTCTGTTCCCCAGTAGTCACCTTCAGCCTTGCTCTTGCCTAGAAAGTGTTGGAGACCTTCACCCACATCTCTGAGTACAAGGAAGTTCCAGCATCATTTTAAAGGGTGGGAGCTGACAGCAGGCACCACCTACAGATAGGACTGTTTATGCTGATGCAGGATAAATGGATGGAGATCTCCATTAATTGTAACCACTGGAGTAAACCTGGAAGTGTTTTCTTGTGCAGAGAGATAGCAGTGCGGGCAAGGAGTGCAATGGGAGCCACGCTATAGCTGTAGTTGGTTCTTTGCAAGGAAGGTTCCTGCTATTAATATCATTGCTATCATACCAGATAATACAGTAAAAGGCAGCAGCTTGCAGAAAGGGTT
>NW_008825429.1:886841-893821 GCF_000699105.1 Pygoscelis adeliae
GTGTTCTCATATCTCTGCAAGCTAAACATTCATCGTACACCAGGACAGTCCTGCTGTTTGTATTGCAGTAACACCTAACAGACTGACCGGGAGCAGGGCTAGATGCTGTGTAAAACAGCAAGAGTCAGGCCTGCGCCTGGCTCAAAGAACAGGGACAAGATAAAGGTTGGGAAATGGGAAAAAACTGCTGTCTATCACAGTGTACTGGGAGAGATCCTGATCCCTCCAGGGAAGGCAGGTGTCCTGTGATCTACCATGAAAGGCAGATGAGCTTCCCCTGAGAAGACAGTGGTGCTGCTTGGGGCCAGTCCCACCCGTCCCTGGCAGTGCTCATGGTGGCAGAGGGATGTTGCTTGTCTCCGCAAAGCTTTGAACCCTTAGGGAAAATGCAGCTCTTCTCTTCATGCACCAGTCTTTCCTGATATACTTTCAGTTCCTTCCTGCAAAGCAGCCCTGTGCAGCATGCAAGTCGGGGATGGAGAATTTCCTCCCCCTGCTTGAGCCCTTTGGAAATGGCTAATTTACTACAACATAGGGAGAGAAAGAAAGGATAGTGAAACACAGCCGAGCCTGGGCCTCAGAGCCATCTCAGGTTCAGGAGGGAAGGAAAGCACAAAGAGCTCCGAGACCCCCCAGTCTGGCTTTCTGCAGGACCTCAACATATCAAATTGAAATGGGCCTCTTTTTGCCCCTGGCTGTTCCTATAGTTTAAATGCTTTAACCTTTAAAGGTAGCATTCAGGAACCATGGTACTTAAGTGTTAAAGCTAATTTGAAGTGTATTTTTGCAAAGGGGAAGGAGTTTTTACAGGGGCTTTTACCTCACAGACTTGCATTTCAGTTCAGCATAGGTCATGTGCAGTGCTGGCTCTGCATATAACCTGCCCATGGTCCCTCGTCTCACCAATTTCCTCAGTCTTGTCCTGAGAAGATCAATAGATTAGGAGCAAAGAGGATTTAAGGCTTCTTTCACAGTGGTGCTGAGTGCCTGCTGCTCCTAGTAGTTTTGATAGGAAGAGTGCTCAGCACTTCTGCAGGAGGCAGCAAATCATCTCTATCAGTGCTGCTCTTTGCCCTGGCCTTTAAAGATTATTTGAGACACTGGACAAGAAATGAAGAAAAACCTTTCTCTATCAAAAAATATCAAACTGCCCTCAATTTTGTTGATACCAATATCTCTAACTACAGCCCCTGTTCATCCTCAGAGCAGGCCCTGTACAGCCTTTCTTCCTCTTAAAATTTTTTCTTGTTCTGCCATTAAGTAAGCCTTACCCCCATGTCAGAAGTGTCACTTTCTCTCTGCTCAGGTAGCTGCTCATCCAATCCCCTAATTCCCATTTTTGATCTCCCTGTCCTTTTCTCTCATTTCATCTCCACTGTTATTTTCTATTTCCTTTGTTTGCTCCTATATGTATAGATCTTGGAAAAGGCTCTTTCTTGACATGATCAGCCTTCTGCCTCCTCCTTCCTGTTGTTTTCTAAACTTTGCTATTCTTCTATGTTGAGTCCCTTTTCCATTCCTCCCATGTGGCTTCAAATGTCTCCTTTCCACAAGCACTCTTAAGGGTACCAGTGGCCTCCTTACAGCCAAGCCAAAAGGGGACCTTTCTCTTCTTATACCTGAAGATCACATCCTCCTTGGACACAGGTCAGTGTTCATTCTTTCCAGACCTCCTCCACTACTAATTTCCCCTTTCCCTGTCTGACGCTTAGGCTTCAGTAATTTCTCTTCTGTCCTGCCAGTATCCTGGCACTCCGTGGAGTTCTGCCCATCTGCTATGCTCTATATAATATAATTTTTTCTGCATATTTCAACTACTGACAACTACCCCCTGCTCATCTGGCAGTGAGAAAGGAGCTTGTTTTCTTGGACAATTCACCCGTTAGAGTCTGTTTGCTGAGATCACCCACAATAGCATTGAGAGGATACATTTTGTTGTAAGGATACCTCTACATTAAGAACAAGAAGCAATCGGTTCTTTTCATGCTCTGATTGCCATTAAAATAGTTAGGTTTGGGGTTTGCAAGTAATTACCTGCATACCTTATATAACATAAATATAGCAAAATTTCAGCAGCAATTTCCCTAGGACAGAGTAGTCACTGGACAATAGGCGGCTGCTTCTCAGCCTGCCTTGCATTTGAGAGCAGGGCAGAAAGGTGGACATCTCTATATGCCATTACAAAACCAGGCTTCCAGTATGGCATAGCAGCCAACAGCTTTTCAATGTTTCCATGACTGTATATCCCAAAGCATGTAACTGAGCATGCATACTATGCAACCAATCCCACCCACCAGACACATGATTTCAGCAAAGCCTCAAAGAGTGAACATATTTCAGATTTCTAGCTAATTCTTCTCTAAAATTGGAAACCAATTTGTGATACTTCCATTTAACCAAGTATAACAAGTCAAACCTACTGCCACCAACACTTTAGCAAAGCCTTCCTACTCCTGTCATACCCCCATAATTTTACTATTTTATTTATCACTTCTCTGGGCAGAGGAAGCCAAAGCAAGAGATTAACTTTATTAGAAACCAAAGCAAGAATTATTTTGGGGGTTTAATGGCACATGGACATAGCTTGCAGTCAGGTCCGCAAAAAACACAGGACATTCCCTGCATTAGTATGATGGTAGAGCAGAGCCTACAGGTCTACCTCTTCCTCCAACCAAGAAACGCAGCCATTCGATTCACAAGCAAAATATGGGAGGTAAAACATATGCAAATTGCTTCTCAAATAAAAACAAAGATGCAAAAAATATCCTTATAAAAGAGTAGCCTTAGCCCCATCTGAGTTCCAGGTTAACCAACACCCAGCACTCACCAGATGCCTCAAAACAGTCTTTAAGCAGCCAGGCTCTCAGAAAAGAGCAGAGGTTGTATGAACTCAGCACTGCAGAATGACTCCAGTGCTTGAGACAAGAGCAAGCCCCACAGCCTTGGGATCCCAAGAAGATGCAGCGGTTGGCCAGAAAGCAGAACAACCTTAAAAATGCATTTACTGCCTGTAGATATGCATTAGGTCACTACTAACAAGCTCAAATAGGTTTTCAAATCAAAGGTGGTTGATTAAATTTTTCCTTGGTTTTCCTTTTCCTCTTTTTTTTTTTTTCCCTTTAAGTAGCTTTTATTTAAGAAATAATCTTCATCTTTCCTAAATCGTTGTTTCCCCTCTTTCTCTCTTGTTGGTTAAATCTGGGCTGAGGTTTGATTGCTGTAGGACAGAGGTATGTTAGGAAATTTGATGCAAAGGACAAGAAAACAAAAATCAGAGGTATTTGGTCTGAAAAGAGGCTTTGTCCAAGGCATAATTCTTGTGTGTTTAAGGACAGAGTAATAGATTTGGAAGGATAAGTCATATATCTTAGGATTTTCTTCCCTGCCCCCTTTGATTGATTAATTCCAGTCTCTTCAGATCTTTGCCTGTTCCCACAAACCTGGAATCTCAGGATTGTTTGATTAAGTCATGGTTACCATGACAATAAAAGTGCCTCTGGCCAGTTTGACCTTTGACTGGATTCAATTCACTGAGAGAAATGGACAGAGACTATAGAAAAAGCTTCAGCTTCATGTCCACTACTGCATAAAACGGGCTCTCCTGCACTTTCAGAGAGCAAGCTGGTCGCCCTTTTTAAAATATAAATTGGGCTGGACTGCTCTGGAAAGCATTTCTAAGGTTTTGGTAACCAATTTCTTGGTGAATATCACTTCAGATATAAAATGCACACAATCATATGGTTGGAGTCTTATTTTAAAATGTGGCATTTAGCACAAGAAAAACAAAAACTGAAATCAGGCTTCACGTGTCTGATGTATACACACACAATTTAAAATCATGTCATATACATATCCATCAGATATTTTACAGGTATTTACAAATACCTAGCTCTTTGTAAATATGTAGACATGTATAAAAACAGATTTCAGACTTAAGACTCATTTCTTCTGATCGTGCCCGACCCCACGCTGCAGGCTGCAGGCATTGTGTTGCTGTTGCTCATATAGATAATTATTCCTTTTCAAATACTTTCATTGTAAATCCATTTCAGCAAAAATAAGGGGGGGGGGGAGAGAGATTTCAAAATTAAACCTGTTATGCGATTTGTAAATGGGCCTGTGAGAATGACAGCCGAGTGGCCGTTGCAAGGCAATTCATGCATGCAAGATTGCCAGATCCCTGGTGGGAGAGTACGCGGTGCCCGCACGCGTGTGGAGGCTCCACTTGTGCTCTTCTCCTGGCTGCTTTCCGCTGTGCAGCCCCCTTTATTTTATGACTTTTTCTTTGCAAAGGAGGGAAATCTTTTCTTTAGTCTAGCTCAGAACAATAATTAAAGACAGCTAAAAAAGAGGCTTGCTTCTGAAGTCATTGGCTCCCCAAAACGCAGTGGGTTGACATGGTGGCAGACAGAATCAATGGCATGAGCCATTTGGGAAGAGTGGGCTTCGCTGGGCACACCACAGATGGAGCAATAAACATCCCTTCCTTGGGACGTCCAGCCAAGGTGAATGTTAGCCAACAAAATGGCACGGAGCCAAATAAAGGGAACTAAAATAAACCCAGGCACTGTAAAAACAGAGCAGAAAAGGGTGTCTGGGCTGAGGTAATAGCTGCGTTGACATTACTTGGGTAATAGACAATGCTAGTTTAAAAGACAGACCAGAGCGGGCAAGCTGGAACTTAGAAATTAATTTTCCCAGTTTAAGTCCATATTTTTTTGTTTGATTCATTGCTCATTTACTGTCAGGAAGCTCTCCCTTCTTCTCACCTAGTTACCTTGAATTCTGAAATCATGGGAAATAACCAAAGGGACTTATTTGAGCCCTCCCACATAGGCTCTCGCACATAGAACCCTCCTACTTTCCGTGCTGGCTGTCAGGACCGTATTCTGTCAAGTGATACAATTTCAACAAGTTCGGTAGAGAGCTGCCATTGTTACAGGATTTTGGTTCCCAGAGCAAGAATTGGAAGAGATATTTGTTTGGGAGGGGATAGGGAATGGAGGATTTTGTTTGGCTTTCCCCCCCCCTCCTTTTTTGGTGAATGATAGTGGGGAAAATGTCAAGAAGGGTACACAGGAAAATGATTGTCCAGAAGAAAATCTCTCCCTACTGGAAAACCATTCTTGCCTCCAAGAGAGGTCAAAGATAAAATTTTCAAAAACACCTAGCTGACTTTCAAGGAAAATAAACTTTTAGAGACCCCCTGACTTTGGAAAAACATATCTGAATCCTTCTATTTCCACAGTGCACAAGTGAAACTCTTTGATTTGGATGACGATGATGGTGATTTCACCTCTGAAGAAATAGCAGGCACCCACCTCACTGGCTCTTTCACCATCCCTTGCCACAAGATGGGAGAACATTATTAATGTAGAATTTGCCTGTTCCATCTCAGCCTTTCCCTCCCCTCATTCTTTTGATGCTGAGTGCTTCCAGTTGTGCCAGTCTGTAAACTCTTGACAGTATTTTGTATTTTCCTTCAGTCTCTCTCTCCCTCTCTGTAAGATTTCACCAGCCTATTAGTGTTAGAATGCGAGTGTTTATTAAATCCAGATATCTATTTATCTATTGGTCTATCTTTATGCAATTCATATACATGCATGTCTGCTGAAGCATGGTCCTGGGTATAATATTCCATTAGAGTGAAATGTTTACGTAAAGGAAACTGAGGAGTTTAGCTATTATAAACCTGGACACTGTCAGTTTACTTACAAGAATGTCATATACAGTCCATGGCCAGCCTTAAATTGAGACCCTATCACATCTCTCCTTTCATATCTGTCCCTTTTTGTCTTCACTTGTGGCTTATCATGGATTAGTTCAGATGCAACAAGAATCTTAATATTAGTGAGTAGTATGATTATTGGCAAGACATTGTGTCTGTGCAGGGTGAATATCAGACCATTTATTTTTGTCCGAGAGGATATCTATTCCTATAACCTCAGAAAATTGTGACGCAGACTATTACATCTGTCTCTCCCTCAGAAATAAATCTACACACAGCTACTAATTTTTTTTTTTTCCTATTGAATAAAAAATCTACCTGACAAGCCCCCGGTCCTCATCCATCCCAGGCAAGAGGTGACTTGAAGAGGGTTAAGGAAGAAGTGAGGGTCACTGGATGAACCAGGGATACCTACCACCATAAAAGTGATTTAGAAATACCTGCCTTTTTCTACAGGCTAGATTCTCTGCTCTGGGAAAACACACTTTATTTTTAGAGCCAGTAAATAGCAAGATGTTAGGTGATCACCAAAGACAGGGACTGCTATGTTCAAAACCCTGCCAGCTAGCTGTACTCATCTCCAGAGTCACCCTTAGCATAATCACAAACAACTGGTGTGATTTTAAACGTAAGTGTCTGGCCATGACTAGCAATGACATTAGCTGAGGAAAGTAAAAACCAGCCTCTTTCCCCTCTTGTCCCTGTTGCCAGAGGCTGCTGATCGCATGGTGGCTCTCGCTCCCGGCAGCACGATGCTGCTGCCTGCCCGTTCTGCAGCCCAGCTCCCTCCTGCCTCACCCCCCAAAAGGCGGCAGAGCTTTAATGACCTCCCATGCACTTACATCTAACAGATACATTTTTGAAAACAGAATCAGACCTCACACATCTACAACCACTTTAAAAGGCTTCTCACCGCACCTTCTGCTCTCTGTTCTCTACACTCAAGTGGAAGAACTGCACAAATCCCCCCCTCTCCCCACCCTTTTCACCTAGCTCTTCCTGACAGCAAGAAAAACTTAGAAGAGCCAAAGGAAAACTAAAGAAACAACTCTGGGCCCTGTCTGCTCAGGGAACAATTTCCATATCTGGCTTTTGCTGCTGCTAGAGGGCTGGATGCAGCTTTACTATCACTTCTCTCCCTCTGCACCCTCTGCTTTCCATGGCTCCATGTGGGGAAGGATTTTGTTTGCTGAGTCAAGCCAGCCAATGGGAGAATCTTTCTATCACCATGTCCCAAAGACTGTCCCTCTTT
>NW_008825429.1:893846-909564 GCF_000699105.1 Pygoscelis adeliae
TGAAAAAGGGAAACAAATAAACAAAAAAAATCCCACCATCAGCCTTGGTTCACCTCTTCTCCCTTTCTTTATTACTCTGTTACTCCCACCCATCAGATTTATGGACTATCTTTTATTGACTGGTGTGGGCTGAGTCATGCGAGGACAAATTTACAGGGGTGCATTAGCCTGCGTGTGTCACAAAAGGTGTATGATCAGAGCCTGAAGACAAACACATGCATCGCTGACGTGTTACTGGGACTTGTTCACAATTGCATTGGTTAGTGTGGATACTCAAAATTGTGCAAGAGCATAACAGGCTTTTTCTCCACATTAAAATAAACAAATAAAAACACTGTGGTAATGAGTCACAGTATCACACCTTAGCTGGTACACCCTCGTACCATCTCCGTGACAGAGAACTGAGACGATGTGATGTACCTCCAAACACATAAATTGATAGCAGAGTCAAAAGGTCTACTCAGTCTTTAGATAAGTCAGTAATACAGTGGAAACTAGTTAGGAGGTTTTTAACATTGGTTCAGAAAAAGCCACAAGCAGATAAAAATCATTGCTTTGATATAAACTCAATCTATGAATTCTTAAATCCTAACAGTTTGACAGGACAGATCAGGTATCACCTGTCTGTGGCATTTTCTTGGCGCCATGCCAGATGTCGTACAGCAAAGCCAGCAAAAACTCTGCCGAGTGCTCTGGCTAATTTGGTAGGACCATGACCATGTGGCCATACCTGGTTTGGATAAAACCTGGGCTGCCAGGAAGTCTGGCAGTGCACAACACCACCTGAGCATTCCTTTACTTGCTCTAATTGTGATTTCTTTAAATAAATAGTTGCAATAAGTTATTTTGCAAAAGTAGACCAAAAAGACAACTACAATCTATTTACATTCAACTAGTAGAGCACAATACAGGTACACCTTCCTCCATGAGCCCCTCTGCTTTGCTACGATCACCTCCTTTCTGGCAACCACCTCTGGGGTTCTCCCCATTCAGTGCCACTTGAACCCAAATGGGTTCTTGGGAAGTGGTTTACCTTCCCCCAGTGAAAAGCTAAGGTATCGGTTGCTCCTTACAGTACTCATCTCTTCCACTAATTATTCCCCTCCACTTTCACAGTCACGTTGCCTGCCCTTTGCTACTGTTCAGTCATCTCTTCCCTAATGCCTCTTTAGTGACTAGAAGAAAACAGAAGCAGAGGAGATGATTCATACAAGCTAAAACAGGGTTTGAACTTCCTTCAGGTCTGCATTTCTTCTGAAACAGAGCTGGGGAAACTGCCAGTCCAAAGCAGAGCCTCCTCAGCCAGTGCATTCCCTCACTGCCACCCCAATGTTACCCCCATTCTTTTAGAAGCAAGGAGATTCACTGTTAAGAAACATCTGAGCTGATGATTTTTCTGTCGTTCTGAGGCCAAGGAAAGCCTCTGGCTTGGCTGGATGCAAGGTGGCAAATTTAATTCTGTTCTCTTAACTGCTTCTTCACTAAATCTACGCTGCCTGCTAATCTCCTGCATCCCTGTAGAAAAGTCACGACTGAAGACTCAAGTTGTCAAAACATCACTTGTCTTTTCCACCAACGCTCGTGGAAGCATGGCTGTGCTCAGCCGGAGCAGAGTTGAGTTAGCTTTTAGAAGGTCCCTGTTTCCAATTTAGCACAGCTCCCAGGAGGTATTACATTTCCTGGTGCAGAGCAGAAAACGCTTTGAGATCCTCAAGCACAAAGCCTTGTTGTTTTATTCATTTGTACTGCTGAGCAAATTCCCTTTTCAAGGCTTCCAGTGGGGAAATTTCCTTCAGTTTCTCCATAGCAGAGTCCAGATTAAAGCTACCTTTACACTTTTAATGTCTAGAAAGCATGATTCCTTCAAAGACTGGCTTTATTTCCTGTATTCCTGGAAGATATTTTTAATTGCAAGGAATACTCTGTTCCTAATTACAAAAGCATTTGAGCTCATCCTCTTTTCTGTTGTGTTGTTGGCAAAGCCCATGGAAGAGCTCTCCAACCTGAAACTTCCAAGGAATCTATTATGAAACCCATTGCAGCTTCCAGATAACACGCTGCCAGCTTTATTAAAAGAGCAATGCACGAGCAGGCTCATACTCGCATTGCAGTCATTCTTGGCACTCCTGCAGTCTCCTCCATCCAAGTATTCTGCGCCGCTCATTCCACTAGCTGCCTCTTCCTACCATCCCCACAACTAACGTACGCAAGCACCTTCCAGGATCACCTCAAGAACATTTATTTTATAGCACTTCATGAATTGCACTTTATGAAGAGTCTCCAATGTCATGCCTGCTTTTCCCAAGAGAGAAACCGAGGCAGGGAGCTGACCAGAGAAGAAGCGGTCTGAGAGGTCTTTGCACCAGCGGACGAGGGCAGGCTGTCTGTCTCGTGAACTCGGGACAGTATCTCTGATGTTTAACATGTTTAACACAACTCTGTCCCCAAGCACTGTGCTGCCATTAACTGACCAGATCCCAGTGTTTTTCTCGAATTTTCCCCAGATTACAACCAGGGCAAGTTTGCTGCTGCTTCAAAACAATGTTTCTCTGATTACAACCTAGGCTGACAATTATAGTGATTTAAAACCAAACTAATTGTGAAGTACTTTGATCATGCTTAGCACAACTTGTGGTTTGCAGGCTGCAAATAGTTGAAAGGAACCCTTGGGTTCACAATTTCCTTGAATATAAATTTTATTTTGATACATAAGGTATGATTTTAATATTAAAATTAACCTTGTGTTTGTTTTTGCCCTCATCCCATTTCTTCTTTGAATATTATTGCTGGTATAATTTTCTCTCCCTAAGCTTAATATTTACCACACAATTTGTTTTAGCCTAACTTTCCTTATTAGTTTGCTTTTATCAAGAAGAATTTTCTAAAGTATTTTTTTTATTTTGGTCTCAGTCATGAAAGTTTTTGTTTGGGGGTTTTTTTGGTTCAAAGAACATGGGTTGGCAATGCAAATCGCTTTCTTGCAGGGCAGAGAGAGAAGGCATCCGAGCAGCAGCTCAAGTGACTCCAGACCTGGGTTACTGTGAGGATCTCTGCTGGTATTACAAAAGTCCTAGCAGCAATTTGCACTGCATTAATTCAGCCCATGCACAGTTTTTGTTAACATAGTATGGGCAATAAATCCTTCCATTTCTCTCTCCTTTCTTTGCATTGTTAAGAGTATAGGACATTTGCTTTTGCAACAGCGACAAGCTGCATCAGTTGGTTGCAGCCAAAGCTCCTCTAAATGATACTTGCCAAGCACTGTACGTGGATCTGTAGTTCAGATCACATTTGTTTGCAGCATTCCTTGGGTACAACTAACGAGGTAGCACAGATACTGGCCCACTTCAGTGAAATTTTACGTTTCCCTTCATTATATTCTGCTGCTTCTGCCCATTCCTGGAACAAGCCTCCATCCCAGGCTGCTCTGGACTTTTCCTGCCTCCAGCCCAGTGCGTGCTCGCTTTCAGTGTGATTTCAGGTATGAGTGGCTGGTTCAAAGGGAGGTGCACATGTTGGCCCCATCCCCGAACTGGCGCCTCTCTGCCTGGGAAACCTGAGAGTTTCTGTCCTTGCTTATGAACCGTGACATCTGCGCATTCCTCGGGCGCTGACCCCCGGGGGCCAGAGGTCACCCCAAGGTCAAGCAGTTTCCTCTTTCACCACCAATAGAGACCTTGACTAGAGGTAAATTATGTTGCAGTTTAAGGAAATAATTTGAAACACTCTTGTAATTATAATAAATTTTGCTGTTTACATTTTAATCTTCAACCCTTTCACCCTCTGGTTCTCTTGTTTAAGAAAAAAAGTGGGGAATTATATATTTAACAGAAAAACTCCTGCCATGGTGGACAGTTGAATAAATAACTGGAGTTCCAATAACACAACAGCTCCAACGTCTTTGTCTGCATTCAGCATGATCATGCACTTTTGTAAGTGCAAGATCTACTTAATCTTCAGATAAGTATGTTCATGCAGCAAGAATGGAAACATAATATTGTGTTAGGAATGTCACGTGATTCCCCATTCTCCATCTTGAGTAACTGTAAAGTTACTTGAAGAAAAATCTTGAGCACCTTACTCGGGCAAAATTCCAGTTGACTCCAATGAAATTTTGCAGTAAAACAGACCTTGACTCATGCCTATAGAAAGAGCAGCTGTTTTACTGAGCATACATTGTCATCTGATCATTTTCTCTTGCTGCTCACAAGTGCTGATGGGCTTGGAAAATCTTTCATTCAAAGGAAAATGCTCAAATAATCACAATAAAGTTCTGCTAGTTTTCAGCTGGGTACCATTATGCCATCTGATATTTTAAAACAAGACCCTGCACATGTACAACCATTCCTCATTCACCCGACACACACTGTCATCCGAAAACTGAATTTGGAGCAACACATGGAAGAAGCAGAGCGATTACAGCAGTAAGGTCTATGGTGATGTTAACAGTTGCAAGAATGAACACTTGAAGAAAGCAGAGAAAACAAAACTACTTGGCACAAAGCATGAATTCTCAGGACTAAAGCATAGGGCTTTCCTTGCAAGGACACCTGAACTTTGTGCCCATCACCACTCTGAATGAGAATGAACTAGAGCTCCCATCTGTAGGTGTCAGGGGTTCTGCAATCCTGCTTCACTCCAAGGACCCCTTTGTGTGCTACGTAGCATAAGCACAGCACAGTAAGGCCAAGGGAGCAAACAGAGCAAGTGCAATTGAGATCAGTGTGCTCTAATCTTTGTTCTGTCACAGACGAGATGTGTGTCCTAGGGCAGGCAACTTAACTTCCCTCTGCTTTAGCAACGACACTTGCAAAGCAGATACAACAATAACCTTCATAAAATGCCTTGAGATTTACAATTGCAGGCTGCTACTCTTAGCAATATTGTGTCTGCATTAGGTGTTATTACAGAGTGCCACACATTTTGAAAGCCTTGGACGACAACAGCTTATGAAGAGATAAACATTGCCTTCAAAAAAGAAAAAAGGAAATACAGAGAAATAACACAGGCTAAAGGTACTCACTCACCAGCAAACAGAGAGGAACGTGCAGCAAGGAACAGTCACTCAGAATAAGAGTGAAGTGCCCTAGAACTACCAAACTTAAAACCTAACCCCCAGTGCAGCAGGGCTTTCTTGGGAGGGAGTTCCTATAACAGGAGGCTCAGTGCAGCTGGACAAGTGCTAAGGGGGTTTGCCTGCTGTAATGGATAGCTCACTAACACCAGATGATCCTAAAGCGTGGGCAAGATAAGGCACAACACTGCTTACTGGAAAGAGAAAAGGCAATATAAGGAATCACTGAGCAGTCCATTTTTTGGATCTTTATGTACTTGCTCCTGGGCTGGCTTGTATGAATGATCTCTGTCCCAGGAAGCTCCTGCCTGCCTGTTGATGCAGCTCTCTGCAGGGGCAGAGCCAAGGGGCAACTTCAGTTCCTCCCTTCCCAGAGCACAGCCCTGTTGGGGCAGCAGTATAGCTCTAGCTACCCCTCTGCTGACCCCACCCTGCACTTAATTCTGTGAGTTGTGCATCTGATGGATGCACAGGCAGCTGCCTTACTGTCCTCAACTGAAATAATCCTGTTCTGGTCTGAAGGGGTAACAGTGGCAGGGAGTAAGAGTGGACCTCTTCCTCTGTCGGAGGAATGGGAGGAAGGTGTCTCTTCTCTGCTTGATAGCACAGGGAACAGCAAGACACTGCTCTGAAATGTGGCAAGAGTCTGTAGTTGGCGAGTGCTGTCTTCATGTTGGCAGGGCATGATCTAAGCCTCTTTATCCTTTTTTTCATTCCTGGGGAGCCCTTCCCTGGCCAGCTGGAATAGGGTACCAATATCTTGGTCTCCTGTCTTGGCACAAAAAAGTATCCTCTTGTAGCAAGCACTGAGGACAGTGTCCTGTGCCTTTGAATAGACACTCTCCCTTGAGACACACGCGCAGCCTCCAGCTGAGCCAGTGAAAGCTGTACGCTTGTGTCCAGAAATGGAGTTTCAATCCTCACACTGATCCACATCAATGATTTCAACAGAAGATGCTGTTGGCTGGATAGGAACTGGAAGCTCTCCAGACCTCAGCTCTGGGCTTTAGTGGAAAGTCTATTTCTTTAGCACTCTGGTGCACTTGTCGTACTGCACCAACACAGCCTGATAGTGTAATTCTACCTGCATTCAAAGTCAGCAGCAAAAGTCTCACTGCTTTCAGATGGAAACCATTCCAATCTCTTAATCTTAATTAAGTGTCCAAATTAGAAATGAATCAGCCTTCCATGTTCAAAGAGTTGAAAACAGTGATACTCTGTGTCTTCCTAAAACATTACAAATGAACCATTTCTAAACACAGCGTATAAAACAAGACTGCACAGAAAAGCATTGAGCTGGTACACAGATAGTAAAATAGAAACTCCTTTACATTGGATGTTACTGCTAAATCCGGTCAGCTCCCAGATCGGACCTTACCGATAGTCCATACGGAGTATGGGAAATGAAACTTGGCTTCTGCAGTGCTGGCTTTTTATTCATAATGCCCATCTGCTGCTGAGAGATTTCTTAAAAGCAATCTCTGTCTCTCAGTGCAGAGGACCTCCCAGCAATCGCTGGAGTTTAACTAGAGGGACTAAGAGAGGTTTCCCCATCTCTAGTTTCTATGAGTACATCGAATTAGATCAGTATCTTGTTTCGGGACAAACCTAGGTAGATTACTCTTTTGATGTACTGTGGCCATGCCTATGTTCCTCTGATGACAGGATATCACAGAAATCATGTGGGAGTTTCCGTGCATCCTCCCAAGGAGTAGCAAATATCTGTCATTCTTATCAGTAGTACTCAGAGACTCGGCAGCAGTGCTGATTGAGAGTCCCACTGCACAGATGTACATCAGCGGAGACAGTGTCAGACTCTACACGGTAATAAAACGTTTTATTGTTTAACTTCTATGAAGTTTTAGGAAACAATGTAAAGGAAGGGAAGGCAAGTGAAAACCTGTTATTAAATAGGCTGGACCGCATTTTTGTCCAGCCCTCGGCTGAACCCAGAATCCCTCAGTTACTTTCACCAGAGGAGCCAGTGCCTCAGACAAATTCTGGAGACAGGTTTCTCTGGGAATTCAGCCACGGGACTCCTGTCCTGCATTAGCTGCAAACATGAGACAAAAGGATATAACTGAAATCCAAGAAGCCTGGACTAAGGACACGCCAGATTATGAAAGCATCAAGGTACTGTGATCATTAGCAATCTCAGCGCCATGTGCTAAGAATATGTATTTAAGCAGATCCATGTTCTGAGGATCTTCTCATTTATTTTCCTGTTGACCAAGAGACAGTTTACAAGATTCATGCTGAAAACTTCAGCTCCATCTCCCATTTTCTCTCCAGAGTGGAGACCTGTATGCCCCACACACAGCTAACCAGATGGCATGGATATGAGGAATAGAAATCAAGATGTTTGCTTTGCCCAGCAATACGTAAGTACGGGACGGATCAGGGTAAGACTTGTCTGTGATTTTATCCTCTGAGAAGCAAGCAAATGTCCTAGTGACAAACTCACAGGAATCCAGTATAACTCAGAGCATTTTCTCTTCTTGCATCCAAACATGGATGATCGTGCACGACCAAGTTGTCATCTTGCAAGAGGGATGTTCTACCATGGGGAGACGGATGGAGGGGCAGGGGAAGAGATGGGGAAACATTCCCCTGCAGAACCTCTCTACCCAGATGACCCAGGTCCAAGGTGCCAATGATGGCTGTCCAGCACAGCAAAAGGCAAACCAAGCTTCTCTCCAAGGAGTACCCAAGTTCTTGCCCTTTCTTAGGAGAACAGTTTTAGAAACCTGCTACTTCCTTCTGTGGAGACATTTGAAGTCTTTATTCTCCATGTAATTGTGTGAAAGTTTTTAGGCTGGTCTGGAAGAAATGCTTCCATCCCTCCTTCCTGAGCATTTGTTTTCCTCTCTTATCCACCCTAGTTTTGATTCTTTTCTTACAATTGATTACTAAATCTCTGACTTTCATTTTAATTTAATGATTAGAAGTATAAAAGAGAGGGTTTTGCACCACAGGGTTAAAGACTTAATCCAATTTATTCTAGCTACTTTCTCTTTCTTGAAATAGCGAAGTTAGCTATTAAAATATTTTGGTAGATATTCAAGCAAACCCAAAACTCAGCTGGTGCTTAGGTAATCCTGTGGACCACAGGAGAGCATTGTGGGGAAGCGAATGGAGAGGGCAGCTGATTCATCTTTCTAACCTCCACATTTCTGTAAGTGTCTGGTGCTTAGAGGAGAAGCAATACATGCTGCCTGCTATCAATGCGCTGTCCTGGTCGCCTGTAAAGCAAAAACTGGTTGTGTTGGGATAAACTCCTTGCCTGAGTTTTAAAGCATTCCCAGGAGTGGGAATGGTCAGTCCCAGCCAACAATCGAAGGAAAACCAGAGTGCAGAGTATGCACCCTGGCACAGAGGAGCAGAGCCGACATACCTCGTGGTCTCTTCTGTATGACTCCAAATGGACACTGAGCTGTTTAGCTGGGCTGCTTGCAACAATAAGAGGGCTCTAACCCCTGTGGTGCTTGTACAGTACAAACTTTGCCCACTCTCTCCTTTATCGAAACAGCTATTCTTCTCCTGAATCAGTGCAAACTATTTGGGCTCTGACATTTCTCTTACTTACTCTTCCTGCAAGCCACACAGTTCAGGAGCCCACTTCTGCTTCTGTTCAGGCAGTGCAGATTATTCATGTCTCTGTTGCCTGACTTAACCCTTTTTAGCTCCTGTATCCCCATCAAATGTAGAACTTTTGTTCTGTTGTGTACAACAGTGCTGTCAGGAACCAATGTGTCCTGATGCCCTTGACATCTAAAGAAGGAGGGAACCGCAAATTTTCGTAGAAACGGAGGAAACCGGTAGAGAAAGGAAGGATTTCAGTCACATCTCATACACAAGGGTTGCCTTACAATGAGCATGTACAGCACCTGGCACCAGAAGCCCCCACCTCATCCGCTGCTGGGCGGCACGGTGGCAATGCAGGAATAGTGGAAATCTCACCAGGACAGCTATTTATGCGAGTGACCTGTTCAGCCAGCGAAAACATTTCGAACAACAAGACAGCTTTTTTCAGTCTGAAGAAATCGGTACGTTCACCCCAGCCACTATTTATTTTATAAGTGTCCTGCATATAATGAAAGGAACAATCTTTCTTACCATCTGCCTTACTGAAAGCCACATTTTGTGTGTCGAACAGTTTCAGAGAGCTAATGGCAAAGTGCACATTACTAGCCCAGCAGTGAAAGCATTTGTAAACATCATCATCATCATCAAAGAGGCCTAGGGCTGCAAAGGCTGTTTTTTGCCTTGTGAGTTTATGTCTGTAAATGACTAATTGGTAAAGTTTTATCTGCAGAAGGTGGTTGGTGGTGGCAGATATTTACAAGAAAGAAAAGCAGGAAATAATTCATCTTGAGAAGCTGAATCTAATCTGAGATGTTCGTGAATTAAAATGGGCTTTAAAAATAGGTCTATTTTCTTTTAAAAATATATATAAAAATACAGTTTTGCATTTCGTTAAACGAGAAATGGAAATGCACAGCCAGAGGGTGTAAAAAATGGGAAAATAGGAGAGAGTGAGACCATACGTCTCTGGCTGTTAGACCACGCAGGACACACCACGCAGGAGTGTTTTGGGATGGAGGAGTTAAGCGCTTGCACCCACTTGCTGCACTTGCCATTAATTTATTAAAAACAAACAAGATACCAGATTTTGAATGAAACAATAGCTCAACTGTGGAAAATAACCACTCGCATTTTATTGCTTTATTTAGTATAACGCTCCAAAAATTCTCTTCTTTGAAACAAAACCAACAAGAAAAAAAAAATGGTCTTGTGGGCTGGAGAGCAGTATTTTCCTTTAGGCCATGAAGTTGTTAAAATCATTTCAAATGAGCTTGGTGTTTAGTCTTCACTGCAGGAAACATTGCTCTACCTGTCTGAAACAGCTCTTATCAGGAAAATAATGCTCACTACCTCTGCTGAAAAATCAAGGGGTGACTCTTTAAAACAGTTATATGACCTTTAAAAAGTACACAAAATAAAGGAACAACAAGGATGTAGGAATCCCCATTAGTTAAATGGCCTCCTAGGCTTTCATTGGGTTATGGATGTATTTAACTAATAGAAAACATCACCCAGTCTGATTCCTGTCTTAGAAGCAAAATAGGGATAATTTAGTATCAGGAGTGATTAATGTCATTTACTTACCCATTTTGTTATAGCTGTTACTGAATTTAAAATGCTACTCACAAATTAAATATTTTACAACCATTTTGCTCCTAATTGGTTGCAGATCACAGATTTCCTTTAAACATAATGGCTGTTTAGGTGGTGGGGTTCGCAATGCACATTGTTTTTTTACAATCACTTTTGACATTTTGAGAATTTGTTTAATTTTGATTAATTTCAGTTAAATGAGAGGAGAGCGTACGATCTCTTTGGAATGGTCTGTTGTTTCAAAGTGTGGTTTAAGTGCGCAACATCCTTTAGCATATTAATTTGTACACTTTGCCATATACTTGTTGGCCTTTAAGAGTCTGAATTAATGTAGCTTAAAGAGATGTTATCTTGATTGTTATTTGGATCAGGATAGTTTAACATACCCTTAATAAAAACAAATACCCTGTCACATAATGAGCCTAAAGTTTTTAGGGATTTCTTTTGATGATATCTTTTAATGAAATACTTAATTCAAATGAGAAATAGTGAAGTAGAGAGTGCACATCCTCTGTATGAGCAGCAGAGAAAAGCTGGTTACTTTTTTCCAGCAGGCTAATGAATAGCAATTTTAGGATGCCGGTGACTTCTGAAAGTCGTACTGAAAACAAGATAGGTCTGCCAAGAGCCAGGTAAGAGCAAAGTAGACAAACTTTATACTGTATTTGAGTCTGCCCCTGTTAGACAAAGCTCATATGCGTACTTGGAAGAAACCTTAATGGTTCATTTTAAATATTATCAAGGTGTTCTTACTGGGTGTTTGGGTTTTTTTAAATCACCGTTGAGCTACACCTTTCTTCTCTTAATTTTTTACATGGGAAAGAGAAAAACTGTCTGAGCTAAAACATGATGATGCCCGAAGTTTCCATTGCCAGGTCTTAACAGAGCAATTTTTCTCTTAAATTCTTGACTTTTTAAAGGATTTTAGTGGTGTTCACAGCACCAAAGTAGCTTCCTTCTAAGCTTAGGTCAAAAAACTGTGCTGTCTCTGGTTTCTGCCACAAAGTGCAAGTCTTCCTCTTCATTGGTAATATTAAATCAAGTATTTGGAAGAATTGGTGAACCGATTCTGCCCTGCAGTCACTTGCACTTTTCTCTAGTTCCCTGTTAATATTGTCCACACAAAACCCAACCCTTCCTTGATGGCACTGTTAATTCCTCCCAATTTTTCTCTGCCTAGTGGAATTGCCCAGTCAGGAAATCCTTCAAACATCCTCCGACCATTTGAATAGCGATCCTTTTCTTGCCTTCCTACAGCAGCTTTGCCATGCGACAACATTTGCCCACCTCAAAATGTGTGTGATGTGCTACAGCAACCATGCACAGGCTACATTTGCCCCTTCCTTTCCAAATTCAAACATTTGCTCCCTGATCATCCAAATATTGATTTAAACAGTCTTTGATGTCATTTGGGGAAATATTTGAATGTTTTAAATGTGGACTCAGTCCACTACGAGGAATACTCAGAGGATTGAGGCAAACGGGAATCCTTTGCACTCTGTTAGCTAATGTCATATTCCCTGCAGCATTTACTAAAATCATTTAGTCACAAAGATAACATTGTGGATAAGGAATATTTTTAAATGTTTTGAAAAGACACTGTTATCTGTTTGATCTTAACAGATGACTTCTACAATCTAAATTCCAACTTCACCAACAGAAAAAGCTCCTATTCTGTAAGAGAGTGTTTATAGTGAACCATATCTGAATTTGTCCTGGGTTTGGTCACAGGCTCCTAGCAGGTTTGAGCTCTCATTGAAAAATTAGTTCTTCTTGTGGGCTGTTATTTTCCAGGTACAGATTTCAATTAGGATGAAGAAGCTCTCGTTCTCACATAAATGTTCCCAGCTACAGATTGGTATATTTAACCAGGACTTCCCAGCTTCTAGGTGTACAAACACCAAAATTTCATTGCTATTTTTCCCCCATTGACATGAAAGGCATACATAAACATGCTCAAGAGCTAGCAGTGTTGACTGAAATATTTCTAAAGGGTCTTTTACACCTTAAGCACCCGCCACTTTCCTGTGGTTAAATGCACAATGTGTGTGAGATATTAACCAAAGAAATTCTGTAATTGCAAAGATTATTTTTCAGGGCTTGTTAATGCATTTATTTTCATTTTCCTCTTGTGCCAACAAAGTCTTGCTTAACTAGTACAGTATCTTTCATTATAAGTGATGAGGAATGTTAGATTATAGTTAAAGGTAGGTGCTCTGCTCGGTTAACCAGAGGTGCCTGGAAACTGGATGTGAACTAACAAGTGATGTTTTAAATGTAGGTGAACCACTAATCCTTGATGGACTTGAATAATTGGCATTCGGCTTGAGAGAAAATAATTTAACAAAATGCCAATATTAATTGTTTTGGATTTGTGAGAAGAGCAAACCACACAAGTTTTAAGGCAAGGGGAAATTAATCTTGAAACAAAGTTTTTAATAAATGTTGTTTAAAATTAAGCCTCACTGGTGCTGGTGGGCAATACAAAGATTAAATTTAACTTTGGAAGCATTCACTAAGGCTGCAAGCTTAAAACAAAGTTATATTGGTTAACAGCTAAAAGCAATGGAAATGAGTTTTCAATTCATTTCTAGTATGCAACTCAGTAGCCATGCCAAGCAAAACTGTGAGCACTTCTTTCTGCAGTTTTCTATTTCATTTTGAAAAGACAGTTTATGAGATAGTCAAACTAAGAGCACAGCCACATGTTCACCCCTCTAAAACCCCCAAATTTAAGCTGAAGCTTCACAAGCCTTTTGAATTAAACCGTTTGTTTGATAATCAAACAATAATTTCATAATTCCATTTGTACAGATCAGCTCCTTTAAAATATACCAACTGCATCTGCACAAGTGTTTACTGGTGGGATTTTAGAGTTAAAAAAGGAAAGGCTGTTTTCAGCATTTAGCAGAGAAACAGATAGCTCTGCTAACCCTGCCCAGAGACTGCACTCATACCTCAGCAAACACACAACTATCTACGTTTAGCACAGATTTTACAGATACCATAAGAAAGAGAAAACCTTTATAATGATTTATTTTCATATTAAATTCTTAACTCAGAAGTGAGACGTGACCCTTAGATAAATCTCCCATAATACCCTGCTGATTCCTCCAGTTCGGTCAGGGCTAACAGAATCATATTAATTGGTAACTCTGCTGTGGGGGGAAAGAGGTGGGTTTTTTCTTCAGTTACTTTTCTTGAATGTCAGACAGATTAGTGCACTAAAATGTCTGGTAGATAAATATGCTGTAGATTTCAAACAAATGAAATTCCAAAATTGTTTGTTAAGGTGAATTCAGGGAGTGAAGGAAATAACTATCCTTTTTTCATGCACTCTGAACTGCAGGTTGTACACTTTAGTTTGTTGTAAGTTGGATTTTTTTTTTTTAACTATTTGGAAAAAAACTAAGAAACAGATTTGGAAAAAAGGAAGGAACTGAATCCCAGGTTTTGCTTCTCATTAAGTTTTGTGGATTGTCTTTATTTAAAAAAAAATAGCCTGAATGTTCTTCTTGACACTAAAACAATGAGTGAGATCCTGAAATACTTTCAAGTGTAGGTTTTGTCTCTGTAGAGCACTCCTAAAGAAACGCTTCAGATCTTTCACAGCACAACTGTCTCCCCTCCCTGCCTATCTGAAAGCACATTTTAATTGTTTGGTACAGCAAAATGACCCTTTTACTTTTGTTCCAGAAAAGTTTAAAGTACAAATCCACAGAATTTTGGGGATGAGCACATCCTAGGTATTTTAGGAAGGCATTTTATTTTGTAAATATTTTGTTTTAAAATGTACATACAAAAAGCTTGTACAACGGTGAAAGGATGAATTTCCTGAAATTAGCTAATCCTGAAAAAGATTCTTTCTATTTAAAATTTTGTTTGTTACTGAGAAACCTGGGGTTCTCTAAAAAGAAAATGTCCTGGAAACCTTCCTATTGCATATTCTGGACAAGCTAGAAATACGTGTTACATATTAGTATGAATTAATACAACATGTTTGGGCAGTTTGCTCTGAACAAAAATCATTAAATAAAATTAGGAAACATTTGAACTATGATTTAAATAAAATTTTACACTAAACTATCTATAAAGACATGCTCTTTAATTTTAATAGTGAGTATTAGATAGAAAAAAATCATTTAAAATACTCCTTGTGGTTTTTTTTCCATGTACAGCTCCACTTAAATTATCTCATTCAAAGTAGTGCACTTTTGAACCAGTAAACTCATTCTTAAGTTAGTGTTACACTGATAAACTAATTTCAAACAAATGTAACTCGGTGCCAACACACAATTTCAACAAGAAGCAGAATTACAATAACAAATATGAAACAAACTATTTGACTGTTTAAGCCTGTGTGAAATCTGAGAAAGGTGGATTTCTCAAACAGTTATTATAGGAACTTTGGGTTGTTTGTTGGTTTGGAGCTTTTTTCTGTTCGATGCAGTGATGTTACATTTTACTGGTGGAACACTTTCAACTTGGGTTTTGTTTTTAAATTTTAGATTGAAATGAAGCTTCAAGGCACAGCTATGAATTTTCTTTTAAATGATGACTAAGAATTACTCGCTTTCTAAGGAGAGAACATAGCTATTCGCTTTTATACCCATGCCAAACCTCTGCAGTATTTCTTTGAGCTAACCTTTATCCCCTTTCTGGACTTATATTGGTCTCTGCTAGAAAGCAAGTCAGCTGTAATTACTTACAGGTGAGTTATTCCGTACTAATGAAATAGCTCTATGAAAACGATGTTATTGAATTGAAATGTAGATGGCAGAAACACATTGATTTATTTTGCATAGATTTTTAAACGCTTAACAATCGCTCCCTCTCCCCTCAGTGCTAAAGAAATTAAGATCCAGCAGAGAGAGAAGTGAGCATGAAGTTCAGTTGTAAGTTAGACTGGTATCACTTTTGCACGGTTTGGGGGCAGAATGAAAAATAAACTTGGTTTAATATGTTCCTAGTAAAATGTCTCATTTTTTTTATTTCCAAAAGCCCGGTGCTGGACACAGCAAGGCACAGCACCCTTGCACTCTTACCTTCCTCCTGACACTAACTGAAAGATGAATTTGTTTACTCTGATGTGCTTTTTTTTAAAAGTGTGGGTAACTCCACCCATAACTCTACAACTTCCCACTCACCCAGTTGTTTTTAACCTTTTAAGCACTGCTCCTGACCCTCCATCCTCCCTGCCACTGGAGCAGGCATTTTCAAGCCACGTCCATTTTTATTGACCAGAACCAGACTGAAACCTCCAGCTCCCAACTGCAGCCCCCTCCAAAAGTGCCCCCAGCAGCTGTAAAAATAGGGGCTCTTTCCACACCGGCCTGAAACCGCCTTGGCCCCGGGTTGGCAAAGAGGAGCCAACTGCCCCTCGCGTTTGTCTGCAGGGAGGGGGTTGCTCTTACGGGGCTCTTCTCCCCCCCCCCCCCACACTCTTTTACTAAATTTTTTTTTTGC
>NW_008825429.1:910269-914579 GCF_000699105.1 Pygoscelis adeliae
GGGGATAAAAAATGCAGAAAGGAAGGAAATGGAGGGAGTGAGAATTAGACTCACTATAAAACCTCCTCGTTCTGATTTACAAAAGAGGGAGGGGGGAGAGATGGGGGACGAGTAAAGAGGGGGGGAGAAGAAAATGTGAGCCAACGAGCACAATACCCCTCTTTCCTGTAGCGAGGATGTTTGTTGGGGTTTGGGCTGGAGATGTTTTTAACTACGAGTCCGCAGACGCGATGGGATCCGAGGGAAAAATCACATCAGTGTAAAACCTATGGAATTAAACTGATTTTTGCATTAGCTGTGTCTCTCCACTTTTTCTTTTTTTTTTTTTTTTCCCCTCCCATCCAATCCCTCATTCATAACTTGCATTTAGTGACTGTTTTTCTCATTCATGTTCCCCTCCCTCTCGGACACTGTCAAACCGAGCACAAGAGCCTGCTTTGTAGAGGTTTGATCAGCAGAGGTTTGAGCTCTTTGGGCTGACTGCATTTTGGTTACATTCAATCACTTTTGAAGCTATCGATTCGATATGTTTATGGAAACATGTGAGGTATTTTTGGCCATCTGCTAGCTAGGAAATGATTAAGATTATTTATTTTTAGCGAAAGGAACGAGGAGATTTCTCTCTTTCTTATTTTCAATCCTGCAGATAGGAAAATGTCCTTAAGAAAATGTTGCACTTTTATCACATTAAAACGATTGTTCGGTCTAAATAAAGATGTGGTTGGGGGGGGTGAGTTTGGGTGCATTTTAGACTTTTAGAAATCGTTTCTGACAGCTTTTAAATTACTAAAACGTTTCAGATTATGCCTTTTTGTTGTGAATAGTGCTTTTGTTTGTATTTTTTCATTTTAAAAATCCTTTAACAAGCTGCATTTGTTGAAAAACTATAAGAATATGGGAAAAAATAAAGAACAATCTGAATTTCAGTGATATGTAGACACATATCTGTGAATAGAGATACACATACATAGAGTAATTTTAAACTGTTTTATTCTCATGTGTCTGAATCAAAGCCCATTCAAATAAAACTTTTTTGTAAACTACTTGGGTAAAAATATGGGGACGGTGAAATCTCACATATTTTAGGGCCAAGTTTTAGGATCATTCAAATCACTGCTTAAATAAAGGGTCCACTTCAAGTTTGTGTGTTAAAAAAGAAAATTATAAAGGTACCCATGCTGAATAAGAAGAGAGTTACGATTTTAGATGAGCCTGGAGGTGACTTTGATTTCCAGCCTCTCTGAAGGAGTGGTAGTGACTTTTTTTAAGTTGAGGCAAACCAAAAGTCCAATCTGTTTAAGTTTAAACATTACTAGTCAATGCTGCCCTGTGAACATTGTATGAATCTATTCGTTCCTGTCTCCCATGGAATTTTATCAATTCGTTTTGAATCCAGCCTTATAGTTTTGTCCACAGGAGCAAATGTTTGCAGCTAGGGAGCTGGGAATGAAAGACAAAACACAAAAATCAAATCTATCCTTCCTAAATGTAGCAATCTTCCACAAGGATGGATTTTAAAGTTAATTTATAACAGCCTCTGTAAATATCTTTGGAAACTTCTGTGAAATTTTTCTTGCCCTCCTCTTTTCTCTTTGTTTCTGTCTGTCACACACATTCACAAAGCATATGTACGTTCAAGACCTAATTAAGAAGGTTTTATATGAGTTCGTACATGTGTTTTCACACAGACGATAACGGTGAAGCGTGTTACTGTGCTGTTCGTGTGGGACGTTAACCTTGCAGATGGGAAGAGTGTTATTAAAGAAATCGTAATTAATAGCATTAAGAAGCTGATTAAAATAAAAAACGCGTTATTGCAGCGGGGGTCTCATTAAGGAATAGTCATGCCTGTCTGCCACAGATTTAAGAACTTTCAGCCACAAGGCCTTGAACTGAGGCAGCTCCAGTTTAAGCAAACGCGGCGGAGACTCCACCCCCAGTGACATCAGATTGAGTTACACTGCAAAAACACCCCAAGATCTGGAGGGGGAAAAAAAAAAAAAAATCAGCTTTTCTCCCTCCCCTCCTTGATGTTTAAAAATGATAAAAACGCCATTCCTCTCCAGCATTGGACGTTTGCAAAGAGCCCTTCTTTAAAGCAAACTAACAGCAGAACACATGTCTTTTCTCAGCCTTCCTTTCCAAAGGGAGGGGAGAGCACAACTGCACATTTGCAGCAAAACAACACCAAAAAAAAAATCCACAGAACTCCCCAATGTCCCCCAGCCCTGAAACACAAAAATTAAATCAATCAATCCGGCATTACAGCAGAGCAATCCTCCTTTTGCAGAGCAGGAAGGAGCCCTGTGGAAAGGACTGTGGTACGCAGCAACAGATCTGGGGCTGGGGACCAAGGGCTGGCGATGGGGAACTTTCATTAACTTTATTTGCAGTTTGGCCAAAATTAAACTGACAAACCCATTCGGAGCTTGCTGTAAAGTTACACATTTTTCACGTAAACATCCAAGGCAGTTGCCTTTCTCTAGGATGTGTCATTTCCTGTGTAGCTATAATAATATATTAAGTAAAGGGATAGCAATGAATTTACATATTTACATACGTATAGACACTGTGCATAGGAAAGATAGCAGGATGATGTGTATATACGACAGCAGAAATCAGCAGAAAGCATTTTGTTAAAAAGTTTGGGAAATGACCACACTGAAATAAGAAACATGCTTCAAATATTCTTGGCATTCAAGACAAGGCTGGCAAGGAAAGATTTACGGACAAGTCAGTGTGGGACAGGAAAGCTTCTATGTTTAAAGGTTCAGGGAGGTGGATGTCATGCTCAGGACACAGGTCACCAAAAAGAGCTACAAAACCAACTTAGTTCTTACCTGCTCCCCACGGGCTTTATTTTACTCTGAATCGTGCAATGCTAAACATTTAGCAAGGCAGTCATAAGGAGACTCTCTGGCGACTGATAGCAAGCTGAAGGAATTAACTGCAGGGATATAGGGGCTCACCTTTGCTCCAGGAAGGACATCTTTCTTTTTGCTGTAAGATATCTACTTTTTTTCCAGCAGTAAAGTGTCAAACCCACAAAGGAAGCGATATAATTAGTGCTGGTACCTACTACAAACTCGGATCTCTGAAGAGAGACCAGTGCAGCTTTTCAAATGTCTACCATTTTGAAATCAGAAAAACATTTTCTAACAGACAGAAGAATCCCTCTTGAATCCCCCCTGGCCCTTTTGAATTCACGCCCTGCCTTACATCAAACGCTTTTTTGCTGATTAACTGCACAATCAGGTCCCTGCAGATCAGGGGAAGAATGGAGAAGAGAAAAGCAACCTCTTTTCCAGAGAACAATACCATTATTTCAGCTCCATTGGACAGGAATGTGTGATTTCACAGCCCACTGCCCTTCTCTCCCATCTCCAAAAACACTGCCAGAGATCCACTGCTCCAAGTCCCCACCCATTAGTACCCAGATCCAGCATTTACAACTTGGGTTCAATATTTGTGCGTGGGGGGCTATGCACACATATGCATACATATATGGAGAAAATATCCAAATCAGAACCAACTCCCAAGCCCAAGAATAGATACAAAGGAAGTTTAGTTTATTTTTAAAAATAGCTAATATCCTTTTTCTTGTATAATGTAAAATTCTAGTTCACACGCACGCAAGTTGTATTTTGGGGTCGGATTTGGTATGAAGGTAGTTACCAAATGAAAGGAAAACAAATTTTACAACTAAAATCATTCAACAGTTTAGAGACAAATATACTTTTTCAAAGACAGATTACTTAATAAAATGCCAGTACATACAGTTTAAAAAAAAAAAAAGCCTTTTCAGCCACAAAAGTGTATTGCTTTCTCACAGCTTACCCGGTTCCTCTGCTGTTAAGTTTGTCTCATTGGAGTATGGAAACATTTTCATTTTACAAACATCTGTTGAAATCAATTGTTGAAGAGCTGATTCCACAGGAGGAACTATGTATTTTAAAGGTGGAAGCAACCGCACAGTTGTGAGTTTGTTAGTTAACAATATGGCAGAAATCTTTTCAAAAAAGAAAGTCGCCAAGACATTCCCCTGTGAGAGAGACTGTCAATGACTCTCTCGGTCTTTGTTTATTCATTTTTCAACGATTCCTGTGTTTTACAGTTTGCAGGGCAAGAGAAATACTAGACAGCTTCCCCCCCTAGCCCTTAAACTTTGATATCGCCTGATTTCAGCTCGACCGCGTGTACAAAAGGCAAAAGCTCTTGTCATGAAAGTGCACTGAAGTGACCTGGTGTGTTTTAGTCGGTCACAATTAAATCCCCTGCTTGGCTCGGCCGGCGGAGAGCGCGGCCGCGGG
>NW_008825429.1:914615-915362 GCF_000699105.1 Pygoscelis adeliae
AGCAGCCTCTCCCGTGGGCACGCACCCACCGAGCCCCCCCAGCACACGCTCCCCAGCTACAGCAACACTTACGATTCTAAATTGGGCAAATTTAGCCATTTGTTTTGCCCGGACAGGGCTTGCTTTTCTACGCGGGGGAAAGAGGTCGAGCTTTGAAACCGAAATAGACACAAAATAGCTGCAACCTCTTGGGCAGGGCCGCCCCCCCCGACCACACCTCCCCGATCCGGGACCGCTGGGGATCAGTTTTGTTCCCCCAACACCAGCACCGCCGAACAAAAGAGAGAGAAAATAATATTTGCTCAGGTCCCCCCTCTGTTCGCCTTTGATTTATCTGTTTACAACCGGGACCCCCTCAGTTGAAACAAAAAATCAATGAAAATGTAGTTGGAGAAAAGGCGGGCAAACTACTGAAAAAAAAAAAAATTTGTGAATGGAAGAATGTGTTTGTGCATTCATTGTTAAAATAAAGAGCGTGCCGTGACGTAAGCACCCGGGCGCCAATGGGCGAGGGGATAATATTTTTAAATATCCTCCCCGGGAGCCAATGGGAGAGGCGGTGGCAAAGACTAGCGCAGGGGCGAGCCAATGGCGGGGGAGGTATGCTAATGAGGAGTTGGTCAGGCAGGAGCTGAATGTCAACTAGTCAAAGATGGAGGCTGGAGCGGGGAGACCATGAGGTTGGTACCGGAGGATTTGCCCACGTTTTGATCGATCAGGGAGCCACGCCGAGGCGCGACCGGCGCG